>NC_081560.1:59546122-59846122 GCF_022355385.1 Mustela nigripes | reverse complement strand
TCCCTCTCTGGTTTCGTCTTGTTTCATTTTTCCCTCCCTTCTTCAATGATCCTCTGTCTTGTTTCTCAAATTCCTCATATCAGTGAAACCATATGATACTTGTCTTTCTCCGATTGACTTATTTCACTTAGTATAACACCCTCTAGTTCCATCTACATCATTCCAAATGGCAAGATTTCGGGGGTTTTGATGGCTGCATAATATCCCATCACACACACACACACACACACACACACACACACATACACACCCCATATCTTCTTTATTATTCATCTGCTGATGGACATTTAGGCTCTTTTCATAGTTTGGCTATTGTGGACATTGCTGCTATAAACATTGGGGGTGCAGGTGCCCCTTTGGCTCACTACATTGGTATCCTTACTATCCTTAGTAGTGCGATTGCTGGGTCATAGGGTAGCTCTATTTCCAACTTCTTGAGGAACCTCCATACTGTTTTCCAGAGTAGCTGCACCAGCTCGCATTCCCACCAACAGTGTAGAAGGGTTCCCCTTTCTCCACATCAAGGATCATTTTGGTAAGGATTCTTACCCCCAGCACAAAGCCTGACAGTAAACAAAATAAGAAATGTATTATTCCACTGCTCAGGTACTGGGCAAATAAAAGCTACTAGTCTAAGAGAAAAAAAAAAAAAAAACAAGTCGACCGCACCTTAACCAAGAACCAATGTGCTTCTTTACATATCACCTGACTAGAAAATACTTACCAAAAAAAAATCCTTGTATTGATTATATTTGTGACAATCAAGTGCCTAGAAAATTTCATAAATCCTGCTAGTGTCCACTAAATATTGAATAATGCGTTGGTTGTTAAAATGTTTTTCATCTCTCCACAGTAGAATTCTTATAATTTGTATTTTTCTTTCCCAATTTGGGAAAAAATAACAAGTATATGAACTTAAATACTAAAGTATTTATTTAAAATAAATGTGCCTGAAATAATGAATTTTAAAAATCAAGTCAATATTGTATATTTATTTCTCTTCACGGTAAACTAGATCCTTAGCTCTGTTTTAGTTTCTAAAAACCTTAAGTATTTTGTTGATACTATTATCTTCAATAATCAAGATATCTTTTCCAGTTAAAACTGCATTTATGTCTGAGGTTGGTCATTACAGTACTCATTCAATCTGATGAAAGCTGCAAATGTATTCACTGCTTTGATGTAATTTCAGCAAATGTGCAAGGAAAGTCTTGTCTTTGAATACCCAGGGGGTTGAAATGTGAATAGAGTTTTTCAAAATATCTGAAACTAGGCATAATTTTTGTATTTGCAAAATAAAGTTGACACCTTCTGTGTGACTGCCAGTTATTAAACTGGGTTGGTAATAACCAAGGTGGTATAAGGGTCACCAGTAAACTGGGGTGAAGCAGAGTGATGACACAAATAGGAATGGGGGTTGAAGTAAAGCAGAGGGGGAGAGAACTGAGAGTGAAGAAAATGAAAAAAGTTGTATTTACTCTCTATAACTAGGAACGTGGAAAAGTCTCAAAGGTGAGAGTGAAGATAAGCCTGCATATGTGAGACTTGATGAGGGCGGGGAGCAGAGACTGGAGTACCACATTGGGGCAGGGAGATGGACGGTTTGTTAGATCCCAAATAGGATAAATTTTTATGGAAAAAGTATAAAAAGAAGGCTCTCTACAGAATATTCATAAAGCCAATGAATACCAAAAGGCCAATGACTGGTATTGAGGGCAAGGTGCAATTATATCATCCTAAGCCATTATATCATCCTAAACCATTTAAATCTATAAGGTAAGAATTGCTGTAGAGAAAAAAATGGAAGGTTCATTGGTTTATATAACTCTACATAACTCATCAAGTTGGAGAAGCCAACATAATCCAAAATACATGTGTCATTATGTAAATAGTTTGTAGTCCTGTAGTCCACTGCTCTAATGGCCGTATCTTCAAAACTACTAGTCTAAGAGAAAAAAATGACTTCAAAAATGACTCTAGCCTTATTGAAGGAATGGTTTCTGAATCAGACTATATAATCTTTGTGTCTGAAAAACAATTGATACTACTACTAGTTTGGCTGATCTCAATGAGTTATCTCAGAGTGACACCACATGATCTATTTATTTGCTTCATCTCAGGGGAAGAAAAAATCACTGAGGGGTATCACAACACACTGTATTCTCCACACTGCGTTCTCCTGTTCCTTCTTCCACTTCCATCCCTCCACCTTCTCCTCCTATCAGTCTGTCCTTGTTCTCTGTCCTCCTAAATAGCAAAGTCCCTTAGGAAGAGGTCATCATTTTTCTAGAAAATATATCTTTCCTACGAAAGGCATTTCCAGAGTAAAACTGGGCTGTGGCAGGTGCTGCTTGTTATCATCCCATACCTACTTCCCTCCTCTTTCTAACCGAAAGAACTCTTACTTCACCTGCGCTGCAGTGTACCAAGTTAACCAACAAGCAAGCAACCAAGCAACCAAACCCTAAGTCCCCAAAGGTTCTTTTGTGGCTAGAAATGGTGATCTATCTAGATAAAATTCCTTTCCACCTTCAAGCCCCCACCATCACTACCATACTCACAAGCATATGGATGTATTACCTGAAAGGAATAGCAGGTAATGTGGAAGAAATAAGAATAAAAGCTATTGCTGAAAACGGCTGGGGGCAAAAAAAAAAAAAAAGGTGGCCCCATCAAACATCTTGATGGCCAAGATGACTTCCTTCAGATGAAGAAAGCCCAGATAAGAAGCCCCTGACTTGTAACTCGGTTACTGTTCTGTTCCGCCAAACACAATCTTCACTGAAACATAGGTGACTACTTCCCCAGCATCTCATTTCTCTGAAAACATTAAGACACCGAGTCTGTGAATTCTATGATGGTGATTTCCGAGAAATATTTTACCCGATTACTTTTCCTCATGGTTAAAACTACTGAACTTTGTATTTTTGTGCAGAGCTCTGTGATTTCTAACGGGTTTTCTTGCAAATTATGTATGTTGACCTCGTTACTTTTGCAAAATTAGATATTTGACTTTTGAAAGAAAGAGGGCAGATATAATATCTTTATTTAAAAAAAAGAAAACTTTCTGCACTTAAGGAGCTTTCCTGAGGTTATGCAGCTTGCCCAAAGGGCAGCTGAGTTTATCTTTTGTCCCTCAATCCCTAATGCAGGGTGTGACTTATTTATCCCTGCAATATAGACAGTTCACTTGATACTCATTTTGACAATGAGGTATTCTAACCTCAATTGCTATTAATGCCATTAATATCCCCTATTTCCTAAAACAACTAATATTACTCAGAAAATCAGGAGAAGCTGCTTGTGTCCATAATTCTATTCACAATCTAATGGTAGGTTTCATTTAATTAATGATGTATTTCCTAGGTAGTAATAGAAAACAGAATAATGTTGATTGGTTCTCATTAAATAATAAATAGCAATTGTACTTATTCTTTGTTCTCCAGAAATAAATACAACTTTGAATACCCCTTCCTGTAATCATTGTCCTTAAAGAAAATGAAATCAGTAAGTCAGTAGCTTGAGACCATAATCAGAGACTTCTAATTTATTTAACTTAAATAAGAAGAACTTGAATTCAAAATTCTTCAGCAAAGATAAGCTTGTGCTTCAGTGCTACAAAGAACATCATACAAAGCGACCACAGAGAACTCTCACATCAGTAAACTAGCACTTTAAAGAGGATAAAGAGCTATGATATCATACTCATGAAGGAATAATACTGGTAAGTGAATTTGCAGCAGACTCCAGATATAAAATTACATTGCTTCTAATGTAAAATAAAATCAAAATCTACTCAAGATCTAGAAAAAATTAAACATAAGGAAAACTTGTTCCTGTTAGTCTGGTTTTACTATCCCCAAACAAACAAACAAAGCTGTAACTAGTCTTATTAAGAAATCTTCCTAAGGGCAGCAGAGAAAGGAACAGTCATCTCAACAGGTTTTATGTACCGGACAGAGAGCCGACCTGTTAGGGAATGACGGGGTGAGCAGAAGTCTGGGGCAGAGGGGATGGCTCTAGCTCAAAGACTTGGGGGAAAATCCACAAACAACAATGAAAGAGCATGTATCAAGCATTGTTTCAGTAACATTTAAATTACCTGGGCATGTTTTCCAACTTAAAAGTAAAGGTCTAGTCCTTATAAAGGAAAAACACCTTGCATTGCGGCTCAGTTGAAGTACAGTGATCACATGACACAGATGCAAAGAAGGAATGGATATTAGAAACATTCCTCTCTGCCTTATACAAATCATGAACCCCTATGAAGTGTCCCCACAAAGTCCGTAATAAGGAGAGTAACAAAATCTTAAGCTGCTAAATATCAGATTACAAATATCAAATTACACATAATTCAGTACTCTGTTCTACAAATGATTTATCATAGTGGCAAGCTAGTAAGACATATAACCCTGAAATGTTATATACAACTATATATGTGACAGAATACCAATTATTAAAACATAGGACTCATCACTTCTTCCTCCTCTGATTGCCCATTTAATTTCCTTATATTCTCCTGTCTGCTGTGAAAACAAAGTTCAAATTTTGAGCTGATTTTTTCTAAGAGAAGCACTATAAGAAAAGGATTTATACCTCTTATATGAGGTATAAATAAAATAGGTATATGAGGTATAAATAAAAAAGACAAATTCACAAAATCCAAAAGTGGAATAGTGGTTGCCAAGGGCTGGGGAGAGGGAGATATGAGGAGTTACTAATCAAAGGCAACAAACGTTTCAGTCCAACAAGATAAATAAACTCCAGAGATCTGCTATACAACACTGTACCTATAATTGATAATATATTGTATACTCAAAATTTTGTTAAAAGGGTAGATCTCATGTTACTGTTATATACACAATAAAAAAAAACATAAAGCAAAACAAAACAAAATAAAATTTTAAAAAAGGATTACCATCCGCAGAGGGCTACTTATTGCAAGAAAATGCAATTTTTACTCAGAGAACTCTCTGTGGGGCTGTGTCATGAAAAAGGGTGAAGAGAGCAGGGTGTTAATATAAACTAGGGAGTTCTGTTTAAAGTGAAGACTTTAGAGGTGAGAGGGATTAGGAGTAGACAATGTTTATAGGAGGTGCTGTGTTCAAGGCAAATATGAGTACAGATGAAAGATTCTGTTTGGGTCATCCTTTAAATTCAAAATAGGACTTCAGAGGTTGTTTCTTTACAAGCAATTCAGGCATTTTATTTTTTTAAATAGTTTTGAAATACTTAAAACTGTTGTTCTGTGAAAACTTTCTTCCGTTAATGCCTGTTTTTCATGATAAATTACCTGGAAGAAAAACAGTATAAGAAGAGTCTCCTTAGAATAGAACTGAGTATTTATAATCTTACAGTTTTGGAATGCTAATCAAACCTGTGCTTGACAAATACGTGGGCCAACTGCCTGAACTCAAAGTAAAATTTTCCACAGTTCTTATAAACCTGATGTCTTTCCAGGTCGGATCTTTGACTGGTGGCATCTTACCGGGTTCTGATTTGGGCCTGGAATCTGCTCAAGACCTCTCCACACTAACTGGCCAAGAGAGTTTCACATACAGACTTTGACCTTTTGAGCATCATAGGCATTCTCACTCTTTTCACACCTGTGCAGGTGGCCTTACCTTCTACTCACACACACATGCAATGCAGATGAGTGCACACACACTGAGCTAAACCAAGGGACTTGCCAATATCCTGTCACCAAACCTAACACAGAACTATTTTCAAACTCACCCTATTCTCTCCTCTGTTCTTCATCATTCTAAGACCAGTCTCCCAACATAATGAATCCTATTCCTTCTCAATCTCTTACAAACCATTAGGAGTTTATGTCCTCTCCTGTACTTCATCCTCTCTCTCTCTCAATAAAAACTGCTTAGGTGTCAATGATGCAAACCAAAATCTCTTAATCTCCTGTGCTTGCAAAATACTGGCACCCTGTTTTCCATTTTTTACCCAAACTTCTTAAAAATACTGACTAGAATCTCTAACTTCACTTCTACCTCTGACTCTCTAATCCATTGCAATCTGGCTTTCTACATTACTACTTGAAAGTACCAGCTAAGTCTCTTTGCTTCCTCTACTAACTTTCCTCCTTACACAACTGTAATTTAGAGGGTAATTTATCAGTCCTTTATAAATTACATCCCTGACCTCTTGGAAATTTTGCCTCGATTTCTTTTCCTTCTTTCCTGTACTCTTTTGCCTTGACTTGAATCAGACCAAGTCCTGGTTTTTCTCCTATCTTCCAGGTCATCTATGTCAGTTTACCTGGCAGGCTATTCCTCTGTCTGAATCCACAATAATGATTTTTCCTATGATTCTGTCCTCAAACTCCTTTTCTTAACTCTACACAAGTGGGTCTGAAAAGGAAAGGCCTGGAATCCTATTAGGGAGATGAAACTTGGTTTGAAAACAAAGAAATCACAAAAATGTTTTAAACATTTACATCATATTTGTATTTTAGAATGACCACTTGGATACTGTATGGAAGATTTATTTGGTGGGCTCACTATTGGGGAGAAAAAATTGCTGAATTAGAATAGTAGTAGTAGTATGGATAGAAAGAAGGTTCCTGTTCATTAAATAACATTAAATGAATTGAATAATTCATTCAATTAACCATTAAATATTTAAGAGGTAAATAAAACGCTTAGTGACTGATTATGTATTGAGTGACTGAGTTGTAAGAGGGAGGAAAGAATCAAAAATGACTCTGATTTTTGACTTAGGTAATTGGATTATTATGGTACCTCCAATGGAGATAGAGAAAGAATAGGAAGTTTGGGAGAGATGACAGTCATCTTTAGACACACTGGAGCTTTTTGCTTATGTAACTTTATATTGATATTTAATACACAGTCTTAGAAAGTGTACTCAATGAATAAATGGATATAACTGTGCTAACCACATCCAGAATTTAAAAAAAAAAAAAAAAAAAGAGTACATTAGTATGGTCTCCAAAACTCCAGTACCATTATAAGAAGTTGAGTTTTAGTCCTTTCCTAATTAGCCTTGACTCTGACTCAAGTATTGATCATATATAAGAATTACACACACAGAGAGAATAATTGCCTTCAGACAAATATTATGATAAATATGACAACTGATGACAATCACTGCCCAAGTCTTTTTTTATTACTTTTTAAATAAATTTCTTTAAATTTCTTTAATTTAAATTTATTTATTTAAATACTTCTTTTATTTAAGACATTATTTGTTTATTTGACAGAGAGAGAAACAGCAAGAGAGGGAATACAAGCAACGGGAGGGTGAGAGGGAGAAGCAGGCTTCCCACAGAGCAGGGAACAGGAGGTGGGGCTCTGTCCCAGGACCATGGGATCATGACCTGAGCTGAAGGCAGGCGCTTAACCACTAAGCCACCCAGGCACCCCTGCCTATGTCTTTAAAAGGCTGAATTGACTAAAAGCTTATCAAAAGTTATTTCTGAAATCCATAAACTTGTGTGTATTTATAGGTATGTGGTAGTGTAATAACTTTCAACTAATTAACCAAGTAGTAGAAGAAACTGATGGTTATGAGAACACTTAAAAAGACTGTGCTAACAAGAAAATATTATAAAGAACATCAGAATCTCAAATAAAACTTATGTGATACATTGGTATAAAATTAACAATCATTTCTTTCCAGAGTTAACTTTTCTTTGAAAATTGCCAATTATTATCAATATTTATATAAAAACGTAAAATATATAAAAGTTTAGGGAATATTTACATGATGATGAATGATTCAGATTATACTACTTTTTTCTACAATGTTGATTTCTTACTTTATTTGATATAGTTTGAAACAACCATTCAAACTTTCAGTATGAAACAATCACACAAATTAGAGATTTTGAATCAAATAGTCCTATTTTCTTTCACTTGCAAGCAGTGGGATTCTGGGAAAACTGTTTTCTGTCTTTGAAGTTACAGTAAGGAGTAAGTAAGAAAATAGTTTGGTAAAAGAGTTAAACCAGTATCTGCGAAATAGAAAATATTTCAGTGATATTTATTCTTTTTTTTTTTCACTGTATTTGGATTTGCTAACGTAAGACTCGTCACAGGAAATTTGTTGTAAGAAACGGATCAGATTTCTGACTTCATGAGTTGCAACATTTCTAAATACCTACATGTATTATCTTTCATTTTTATTTATTTTTTTAAGATTTTATTTATTTAATTAAAAAGAGAGGGAGAGAGAGAGAAGGGGGAGGAACAGAGGAGGAAGGAGAAGCAGGACCGAAGAATCTCAAGGAGACTGCACAGAATGCAAAGCCAATGCAAAGCCCAATGTCGGACTCAATCTCATGACTGAGTTCATGACCTGAGCCTCGCTAAGAGTTGGTTGCTTAATGGACTGAGATACCCAGGAGTCCCAATATTATCTTTTAAATTTATCAAACAAAAGAATTGGTTTTGCTTGTGAGTTGCATACAATATAGTGACCTGATTTAAAAAATACGCACTAGAACATTTTCTTTAGTAAAGCAACTTCATACATGAAAATGTGATACAATTATTGGTTTGTCACTGGCTTTTCCTTATCTTTCCAATAATTCTTAAAATTTCTGCATTTAAAACATATCATAATTTTTGTCTCAAGACCTTTCTGGGTGATACTGGGACATATTTCGTTGACAGTTTTCATGAGAGGTCAAAGATACTAGAAAGTTCACAGCATGAGAAAATGACCCAAATCTAAACTAAACTCCAAAGGCTTTTTTAGACTCGTTCTCTGGAGTCCTTCAAAATTCGGCACTGCCCTCTGCTTCTTTCAAGCTCATAATCTTAAAATCACCACATTTTTGGTTACACTCCCTTCTATAGATTTCAACTTTTGATAAAATCTAGTTAAGTACTTGTAGCCCTGGCTGCTCTCTTAACATTCAGCTCCATTAATCCAAATCCATATTTTATGTTGCCATGAGGTATCATGCTGAGAATTCAAATTAAACCATTATTTCTAACAGTCATGCCATCATTCTACTCCTGGCGACCTGGCTTCAAAATTAGACTTATTTCTGACTTCCCTTTTCTCCCACAACTTGTCTCTAACCGGTACTATCCATCTACTTGCATCTCCTCATTTTCCATGCCCTTGCCTTAGTCCAGGCTTGGTCACAACCCAGCTTAACTGCTACAGAGGTGCACCAAATGCTTTTTCTTGCTACTAATCTGACACACTAACACAATTCATTCTAAGTCATAATTACTCTGGGCTATCCAAGTTTCAAATCTGAGACCCAGCTTTCAAAGGCCTTCCCACCTCGGGCTACTCTTCATTCAAAACTTATCTCCTTCTAGAATTCTATCAAATATTTACAAATTTAAAAATATAATCTGTGTACTTCTACCTCATAATTCATCTGTTTCTAATTAACAAGAATATAAATCTAATCTGCCACTAAAGTAATTTCACAAACACAAAACTCTTTTGAGCATCCCACATAATTATCAGATGTGTAAAATGAAGATACATGGGGCACCTCAAAAAGTAATAGGTGAGAAGAAATTTCAGTCACTTTCACATTTCACACTCAATAGCCATAAAAAACAAAACGAAAATCACATATTTATGGTCCACAGAAATAAAACAGTTAAACTATTATAGTAAACAGTAATAACCACAGTCAAATTTTGCAAGATTAAACTGCCCACATTTACTTACATAAACATAACCATTTTTCAATACATCTATTTTGAATGCTTAACCTATGCAAACTCTTTTAGAGGACTATTTGTGTAGTATTGCTATTTCTGATGAAATAGTCTTATATTAATGTTTTTAGTAAAACGGTTCTATGATTGGGCACAAAATAAGTTCAAGTTTGCTTATTCAAATAAATTATGGGTTACAAACAGAGTTTCACGTCCCCACTGCTATCTGAAGACTAAAAAGAAAGAGACACTAACGCCGGTTAAATCAATGGACAGCCTTCTAAGATTCGATTTACTCACTTCTCACATACAAAACTAATACTTTTAAGTCTAAGAACAACAACAACAACAAAAAACTGTCACAGAATTACATATCATGGATATGAATACATCAAAGGAATTAAACAAACACAATCTTAATCAAATGTTATAATCTAACATAAAATTTATAAATACATGAATTCCATTTATTTTGGTGTCAACATATTGGTTTCAATTTTTAAAGGCTCTGAAGATTAAAAATGTATGAAAATGCTCTTCAACTAAGATTATAAAGTCCCCTTGCCTATAGCAGATATATAAATAAAATATATTGTTTTATGGAAGTTTTCCTTGAAAAAGTGCATTTTCTATTACATTAGTTTAGTATCTTAACTCATTTACCATTTGCCTTTTCATTTTATATGTTAACGTAATATTTTAGTTTGTTTTTATAATATGACCAGATTTTAGATGTCTAACTCAAAATGTATGAACAGCTTGAGACAAGTTATATTTAGTTTCTCAAGTGGGATAATTTGTTTCTGTTTTATGCTGATCTTAATTCAGGACCCCACTATCCAAAAGTACAAAACCACTGTTTTTACAAATATAAGAATATAAATTTAATCTCAACTTGGTCCAACTCTTTTCAAGTAAGCAACATTTATAAAAATGACTTTCGCTTGTTAAGACTTAGAGTCACCTCAGTCTCACAAACAAAATATTATGGTGCACCTTGGATTGAAATGTTTTGCTAGGCAAAACATCACTGACTCTCTCACATCAATTATGCAAAGTGAATACAAGGATGAAGGCTCCTATGACTTTTTAAAAATATTCAAAGTTTTACATTTGTAAAATACTACTTTGTTTCCATGATTTGGTTAAATCATTTTATGTATGTCAGATTATAAGGCATTCTTTAGCTGTAATGTGAAATGAAAAAGTATACACAGACACTAACCCAGTATCTAGCACTACAAGTGTTTGCAAGCCTAGTGGATTGTGGGATACGGCTTCATGATAGACAGTTATCCTTCTTTGATTAACAATATTGGTTCCAAAAAAAGGTCTCGGGAAAGGCAAAGGAATTAAGAGGTAGTGTAAGTCAAATTTGAAAGTATTATTTGTATTATCAAAAGCACATTATTTATTTTTATTGTTTAAATGAAAAGTCTAAATACATTCCTATTATATTTCAGGTTGACCCATGAGTCAGTAAATGTAGTCACCACTAATTAGGGGCACCATGGAATTCAGAGACAAATCCTTCCGATACACACAATGGAAAAGACTTTAAATAAGTGAACACCTAAGAATCTATAATACCATTACACAAAGAGAACTATAATAATGGTCAACAAATGGCTCTTTAAAAATGCACTATTTGTCACTAAATACACTGCCATTATAAAAAGAAACCTTTTGTGCTTTAAAAGGGTATGTTTCTCTCAGTAAAATATTTATGTTTTTAGAAATTACCAGGCTATATAGCTCATCCACAACAATTTCACTGTTATTGCATAAAATTGTAAATTATTTCTTTTAAATTATTAATGCAATAGAAAAAAAAATCTTCAGGCTTATAGTCTTTTGAAAGGACAGCAAAATAGATGAAACAAAACCAAGATGACAATTTCAGCATTTCAAATCTACACATGATAATTCAAACAAATGTTATGACATTTAAGATAATGAAACCCTTCATTTATTCTACTATCTGGTATGAGTTTTATTTCACATATAAGGAGTCAGAACAGATGTCCAAATATTGTAATGCCAAAAGAAAGTTAGGGCATATCTTGATTAATACCCTCAAAGCAGCCTGTAGTGTCTCTTTAAAACTGGCATGCATTACCTCAAAACAACTATTCAAAATCCATTCTAGGAAATAAAGCTAGACAAAGCATTCCCAAGACAAAAGGAAAACAATAAAGCTCAGTATAACCCTTTTAGCAATGTGAGTTGCATATTATTGACAGACCATTCATTGCAATCAGCAAATGATTAATTGCAAATTTGTTGCTAAATTGACCACAAAAGGGAAAAAAAAAAAAAAAAAGACAAGCTTCAGACTACTGTTCAAGAGGAAAAACTTAGGTTAAAAATGATTGGAGACTTTTTGTAGTGAATTAATTCTAATCAATATGGTTGTTGACTACACAGTGGAATGATGACTTCCTTAAATAGCAGGAGTACCCATTATTGTAGACATTCAAATTAATATTTAACCTACTGACTTGCATTTTTTAAAAATTTATTGAAGTAGCATTTTCTTGCCTTACCTTTAATAAATAGTCCAGGTTTTATCAAATATGTGCCTAAGATTTGTTTTTTTCCATTTCAAGTGTAGATTGCAGAAGCAAGGCCCATATGGTCAAAGTTAGAATAACTGCCTGAAGCAATTTGTTCTTAGATTTTTAAAGATAAACCTCAGCAGCGTCTTAAAAATATAAAAGGTGCTAAGATAGTGAGATGGAATGAGTATTTTTTTCTTAGTTACAAATGGTGATTATTTTTTTTTTACAAACATAGCACCTTTCAGGTTCTTTTACTCAGAACAGTGATTCCAACAAAAAAGGAATGGTGCATTGGGATATTATGACACTTTGCTCAAAATGACCATATTCATCAAACTAACTTTCAAAGTTATTCCCTGAATAAATATTTACCAAGCACCTACTATGTGCCAAATATTGTGCTGGGTTCCAAGCTGAACAAGATCAAATAAAACAAAATTTACTATTTATCAATCTTTTCTTTCTAGACTTCCTTCTCCTTGAACCTTAGTGGGTATGCTTCAATGATAAAAAGGAACAATATTCTGAAGTTCTTGGAAATAGTAGAGGGGGGCCTGGGTGGCTCAGTGGGTTAAAGCCTCTGCCTTCAGCTCAGATTGTGATCCCAGGGTTCTGGGATCAAGCCCCACATCGGGCTCTCTCCTCAGTGGGGAGCCTGCTTCCTCCTCTCTCTCTCTGCCTGCCTCTCTGCCTTCTTGTGATCTGTCAAAAAAATAAATAAAAATCTTTAAAAAACAACAACAACAAAGCAATTAAAAAAAATAGTAAAACCAGTATTTTTTTCAAAAAAGCTGAAAACAAAAGGAGAGAGTAAAGTTGTTTTAGATATTTCTAGTAATTTAATTACTACTAAAATTATATTGGTGAGTATGTTGTCTCATTTTCAGGTATGATATCAAAAGTCAAAACACCTAGTAGTAATATGTGTTTAAAAATATTCATGAGTGCATCAAGGTACAGATTTTACAAGGAGAGAGAGTGGTTAGAAAAGTGAGTACCTTACGTTTTCAACACTAGCACTAGTCTTCCATGATAACACTGCATTATACTTTTGGGAAAACTACACCAAGCTCTCAACTCCATTCCCCATATCACAGAGCCTCTCCCTAGGTTCTTCATCAGGACACTAAAGAGAATGTGTCACTACATTCTTCAGTATACAACCAGTCAAGGACATGTTAGCATAAAGAGTGCTAAATCACCTTGAGACACCAAATGACCCAGAGCTAGTGGGCAAGAATCAGAACTTTCCCGGATCATCTAGAATAATAATAACTTATTGAAGTTGTCAGAGTTTGGAAGATATTAGATATATAACTGAGCAAACTGAGATTCACCAATATTAGATTGGGCAATATTACAAAAGCATATCTGGTTCCAATTGATATTTAATTAAACCCAGTTCCAATGCCTTCCTCTGTCCCAAAAGATGGCTGGGTAGCTTATTTACACAGCATCACTGAATACTCCAAGAACCGCTGTACATCACCAAATGCCACTGAAAAAAGAACTACTGATATTCCGGCAATAATAAAATGCAAATGTTGTCACATGTTTAACAAAAGCATACACTAAATATGTCTTTACTATTTTTAGATTTTTATTTTCTATTTGTATTGAGTTAAATTCTTATCATTTTAAAGCATGAGGTAAATAATCATGCTTCATTCTTTCTGAAGGCTCTAAGTCCAGAATAGGAATATTTTCAATTTTAAGAAGTATGTTTTTAAAAACAAGTATGTAATTTGTATCTCTTCCTTTTAATTTGTGATAAATGTCTTTTAATGCAAACAAACATTGTCTTAGTGAAGCAAATTTGCCACCTTACACATTCTCCTTAGGAGCATTTGTTAAAGATGCTTACCTTGCTTAAATGTCTTCAAATCTCATTAAAATATATTCACAAACTTAAGTGCTCCATGTTTTAAAATTGCACTGTTAAGGATACATTAATACAGCCAACTTAATTAACACACAATATCATAAAATTATAGCGACACAAATTTAAAAGAAAAATAACATAAGTAACAAGCCATGGAGTTTTAAAAACTTGGAACATTTTTAGAGATAACAAGTTCAGAGAATAAAGTAACCTGCCTCAATGCAAGTGCTGAACCAGGAGTAAAACAAAAGTCTTGGAAATTAAAATGCAGGTGTCTTTTTCATTTTATGACAAACCATTTAAATTAAGGTCTATTGAAAGTAAGTCCAGGGAATCACCAAACTTGTTAGGTTTTTTTATTTTGTTTTGTTTTGCTTTGTTTGCCTCAAAATGTGTACTATGATGTCCATAAGCCCCAGGATTTATCTATAAGCACTTCTCAGATTTTTGCTAGCAAGGACAAATAGGACCAAACTAATCTGGATTTTTACCATGAGAAAATACTCATTTCAACAGACTGAAAATGTCAAAACTAATCACATTTATAAAGATAGAGTTTACTTACTTGCCTTAAATTTACTAAGTGTTTGCGTATGGAAAGTAGGTTCTAACTGGTAGAAAAGCGGAGCCATCACTTGGAGACAGAGCTAAAAGAAAAGCAGGCTTTGAAAAGGATGAAACGACACTGTGTGGAAATATGAAGGCCTTCAGAATATAAAAGTAAAGACTTTTAATTCGATGTGATTGACAACTGAGTCCTCTTCATAAATTCTGAACCAGGGGAAGGGAAAAGGTATTTCTTAGAGATGGGATTCATTCTAAAAAGGGTAACTGTGATTCTGTTTTGGAGAGCTTACATTATTACCTCATAAGAGAAAGGTTTTTACACAGGTTTTTGAAGTGATAAAATGTAGCAAGCAATGTCGCAAACATATTTATGCTCAAACTTACTTTCTATCCTTTCTACCGCTTTTTACCCAGAAATATAACTCTGTACTGGGTTGGCATCTTGGAGTTGTTTGGGGCAGAGAATTACCAACTTTGGTGGGAAGCAAGGCTTCATTTGATTAAAAAAAAATATGGTTCCATTTTTCAGTATGGCTGTGCTCATCTGGAACTCTTCAAAAGAAATGTGGGAAAGTTCTTTGCTACCCTAATCTATAAATATATAATCTATCATTTTTACTGGCTATCAATATTATTCCCCATAGATTCATTTTGGCCTGACCACTCTCTCTTCTTCAACACCAAAAATGAAAATACAGACATCCCTAATCAGGGATAAACTAACATAATCACTAAACCATAATTTAGAATATCCCAAGTCATCTTGTTTGAAAACTTCTTTGACAAGCAAGAAAACTGAAGTAAACATCTTAAGAGAGATGATTTGCAAATAGTTAATGTGCTGGTGGTATGTCTCTTGATTCCCTCTGTTTATCCTTTATACTCTATAAAACTAACTTGAATGCCAAGTAATAAAGAAATGAAATACCTTCTCAAAATACCTACTTCTGTAAAGTGAATGGCAGAAGTTGCTCAAAGCATGGCCTTGTGTCATTAAGATAAAGGCTAGAATGATAAGTATTTTTCTACATCCTTAGAAAAAGAAAACCAGACTCAGTATGTCAGACTCAGACTCAGTATTTTCTCTCTGGCAGTGGTCATAGTAGGTCAGACTCAGTATTTTCTCTCTGGCAGTGGCAACGAGAAGAGGTCACATTTTATCTCCCACAGGTCAACCTCAAAAGTTAGAAAATAAGTTGAATCAAGACTCTAACTCAACATCTTATTTACCCTTGTGGGGTTATTATTAATAAATTCTGGGCTTTAAGCATTTTTAAAAATATCTTTCTCTTCCCAATTTGAAGCTCCATAAAAAATATTCTTGACTGAATTTTCATTTACTGTAAACTAACTTAACTTTTGAAAATCATACAATGGCCCTTTTTCTTACATTTTTAATGTGATTAACATCTTTGCCTGTATAAGATTACTGACATAGACTGTAAGTTATCTTAAGCTTCATCTTTTTGAATGAAAATGTCCATACGGTTTTGTTTTTGTTTTTGTTTTATAATTTTTTTGAAAGATTTTATTTATTTATTTATTTATTTATTTATTTATTTGACAGGCACAGATCACAAGTAGGCAGAGAGGCAGAGAGAGAGAGAGGAGGAAGCAGACTCCCTGCTGAGCAGAGAGCCTGATGCGGGGCTCGATCCCAGGACCCTGAGATAATGACCTGAGCCGAAGGCAGAGGCTTTAACCCACTGAGCCACCCAGGCGCCCCTGTCCATACGGTTTTTGTATTATTTTTACTGATCAGCCTTTCAAATAAAGTTATTGAAAACTTCTCTGCATTTAAAATTGCTCAGTTTTTACTACTAACTCATGAATTAATTCACTGAATCCTTAATATATGTTTGATACTGGAATAGGAGCTTAAAATAAAACAGATATGACTGAAAGGTCCTTGCTTCCCTATTGCTATTTTCACTTTTCTCAAATGAAATAAGCAGAAGTAAAATAGTACGTCTAGCAGCATTTCCATACACTTTGTAAAGTCATTGTTAACAATAATAAATATAAAGCATAAATGATATAAACTACTCCCAAACACAAGCAATCTGTAGTATTGTAAGCATAGTAGCTGGAAGTGGCCTTTGGTGTTGGCTTTGGGACTAGCTGATGAAATATAAGCTCAAAGGTCTTTAGGAAGTCTACTGGTAAGGATTTGAAATACAGTGAACTAGATGCTGGAGAAAAGTGATCCTTGTCCTACAGTGGTGAGATGTTCAGTGACATTCCTCCTCTTGTTACATGAAAGATAGGAATGGAATATAAAAATTAATGAATATGACTACAAAAATTCCAAGGCAAAATGTAGAAGAGCACTTACTCAAATCCTATAGATGTCTATAATAAAATATGAGAGATTAAATGACAAATTTAACAAATTCTAAAGCAAAATTTAAGACAAACATTAATAAGCCAGGACTTAATGTGTTTAAAAATAAAATTTTTCTTTTTTAAAAGATTTTACTTATTAATTTGACAGAGAGAAAGAGAGAGATCACAAGCAAGCAGAGAGGCAGGACGAGAGAGAGAGGGGGAAGCAGGCTCTCCCCCAAGCAGAGAGCCCGATGTGGGGCCCTATCCCACGACCCTGAGGTCATGACACGAGCCGAAAGCAGAGGCCCAACGCAATGAGCCACCTAGGTGCCCCTAAAAATAAAATGTTTCTCATTCTCACTCATTCCCATCATAAAATTCTCAAGAACTGGTTTCAGGGAAAAGATCAATTCTGGGCACTATGAATAACCCATGGAATCAGACTAAGATTCTTTGTTAAAACCTCCACAATGTAGGGGTGCTTGGGCTGGCTCAATCCATAGAGCCTGCTACACTTGATCTCAAGGTCACAAGTTTAAGCACCAGGTTCAGTATAAGGCTTACTTAAAACAAAACAAAACAACAACCACACAACTCCTAAAAAATTCTTAAGGTAGTGCTCAGTAGAACTTCTAAGGCTCTTAAGAGTAGTGCTTTATACACTCTTACAGTTAATAGGGTTGAATTTTAAGGGCATTGTCCCTCAACAACCTCCTAAGCAATCCAAGTTAGAGAGAAGTCTAGCAGGAAAAGACATATGGAACAACTGCTGCCTAATGGAATGGATTTGTAATTTGACACATAAGAAGTACACAAAGTTTTTTTTTTTTTTTAAAGATTTTATTTATTTGTTTAACAGAGAGAGATCTCAAGTAGGTAGAGAGGCTGGCAGAGAGAGAGAGAGAGAGGGAAGCAGGCTCCCCGCCGAGCAGAGAGCCCGATGTGGGACTCGATCCCATGACCCTGAGATCATGACCTGAGCCGAAGGCAGAGGCTTAACCCACTGAGCCACCCAGGCACCCAAGAAGTACACAAAGTTTTTAAAGAACTCTTCTAGCTGGGCTGAAAGAGACAGGAACCAAACAAATTGAAAAGAGGTTGCTGAAGCCCCAACCCATGATGGGAAGGTAGCAGGTGGAGTAAATTATTTTAAAGAATATGTCAATTGCTTTTTTCTGGTAAAGAAACAGTGATTAGGATAGCAGAACCAAGAGCTCAGAGAATCATCTCCAAGAAGCTGAACTGGGTTTAATTCAAGAAATGGGTACTATATGCTCTGTTGGATTTCAGAACTGCCATGAATCAAGTGACTGGTCTGTAGTTTGCATCCCCTCCCTTTTTGAATAGATGCAAACTGCTGTTATCCTAGTCTAGTTCCGCTGGATGTGCCTACAGAGTGTAGATAACTTGGCTCTGTAGTTAACAGCTTTTTATTTCAAGATGAACTGTACTCAAGTAGCTAACCTCGAGGAAGTACACTTAGGAACCTCATCTAGAACAGGATCTAATTTAAACAATATGGCGCTGGACTTTGAGCTGATGCCATAGAATAATAAGGAGAAAGACTTCCAAGGTCTTGGGAGACAGTGATCATATTTTGCTTACTGGATGGTTCCAAATTTGCAGGGCAAAACAGTGGATGTTGTAGCCTATCTCGGTAACTGTCATTAATTCTATCCCTATCTAATTATATATGTCATGTCCCAGTGAAAAATGCAGCCTAGCTCTCTCTTCTTGAATCTGGGCCTTCCAGAATACAGTGAAAGCAACATTCTAGGTCATAAGGCTTCCACCTGTGTCTGTTGGAAATCTTTCTTTTAAAATGTTTGCTTTGGAGGGAGTCAGGCTCCATGTAAGAAGCCCAACGAACCTGAGATCTCCATGTTGTGATGAGAGAGAGTTTTTCCCATGCTGAAGAGAAAGAGAGAAAAGACCAAGCAGAATCAAGGTATCACATCTGTGGCTAAAACTGATTTGGAATTGTCTCCAGCTTCAGCTGTCACAGCCAGTCCATGAATCAGAAATAAATCACCCACTCATCAATTTCCAAATTGCAGCCCCACAAAACTATGAGCAAAAAAATCTTTTTTTGTTTGTATTTAAGATTTTATTTATCAGAGAGAGAGAGAGTGAGTTGGGGGCAGGACAGAGGAAGAAGCACATTCCCCGCTGAGCAGGGAGCCCAACCTGGGACCCTGTCCCAGAACGCTGGGATCATGACCTGAGCCAAAGGCACATGCTTAATCGACTGAGCCACCCAGGCACCCAGAAAATGGTTGTTTTAAACCATTACATGTTGTAGCAATTCGTTACACAGTGCAATAGATAATTCTTAAGCAAGTCAACACACCTATACTGTCATTTCAGCATTCATTTATGATTTGAAATACTTTAGGGAATAGTTATTTTTCTGGTACTAAACCATAATTCACATATGTTGGAGGCTTAAATATATTTGATAGAAATGTAAAGATCATAAACTTTGACATTAGGTCGAAAGCGTGATTCGAAGTTCAGTTTGACTGTCTTGGGTTTTATAATTCCGGTTAGAACGTCAACACACAGTCTTTGAACACAGGATACAATCTATGCCACCATTCTCATCACAGTGTAGCCTACCTGCAAACCTCCTGGTAGTACTCATTCAAAGAGCGGCACCATTCTTACCGTCTTAGACTTCCCTTCTCTCCTACACCTCAGAGCTTTATACTACCTCCAGCATTAATTCTTTCCAATCTTCCCTTCAAGGATTAGTTCACATAGAGAAAACTGGCATCAAGGGAAGCACCAGGGGACAGCTTAACATTAGAAAGGCCCTGTTCTTTGGTCCTTCTTTGACTTTTCACCTTCACTCCAGTGATTAGGTTATTGTGTGTCATCACATGCCTCTCCAGGATCTAATTCATGTTAAGTAACTGTGTTGTCGTGAGTTCTTGCTTTACAACATCAGCCCACCTGTCCCTCTGCCATTTTAGCAGCTCAACTTCTCTAAAAGAACAACAAAAAAAGCTTCTTCTGTACTACAACATCTGTGTAAGATCTACTGCTGAACCTACCTGATATTAACTGTTCTTACAAAGAAACGTATTTGATAAAACATTCTTCATAAAACTCTTGGCAAAAAACGAACTCCCTATGCATGTGACTATCTCTTCCAGAATCTTATCTCTCCTTGACTATTGTGTTGTGCTGAAGAGGAGACAGTGGTTTTAACAGACTCCTTTTACTTGCTGTAAGACGGCGTGGATTACTTTTAGAATCCGATTTTTCACATGTTTTGAAGTTATATCATGATCTATATTTTGGCTCATTTTAAGTAAAAGTGTTAATCATTTTATTAAATTGGGAGTACCCTTAAGGCAAGAATTAGATTATTATCTGTGGCATCCTTATTATAGAAGTAATTTTCGGAGATTAGTATAAATGAAATTAACTCCTCTACTAATTCAGTGGGTCTGGGATGGAGCTAAAAATCTGCCTTCCAGTTACTTCTGCATTCCAGCCGACTCTAGTACAGATGGCCTGAGACCAAATTATAAAACACAGGTGTATGCAATGGGGATGTGATTTAAGACAATTTTCTAATAGTCATGTAGGGCAGTGAGACAGTAGGGGAACAAGTCCAGTCAGAAAAACTTTACAAAACTGCTAAGGAGAGCTAACAGAGGCCGGATCTAGACAGTGGCACTGGGAATAGAAAGGAGGGGACAGATGGAAACTAAACTAGCTATTAACAAGTTCCTGAAACTGTTTTCTATTAAAGCTGCCTTAGAAAATGAAAATGCACTGTTGTAAGCACTAAAACAAACACAACCAAAAAGATGTTTTCTTAACTGGGAAATTATGATGTGCAGTTATGTTTGGGATCTACATGCAAATTTTGCATGTCGGCTGCATTTATGGAAGAACTGAAAACAACCACAATATACTATATCATAGTAGAAACAAAACAAACTAGCTGTACTTGGCATAGTAATGATAAGCCCTTTAAATTAAATCTTTATGCAGATTCTATTTTATACTCCAAACTTTTCATGGAGACTTGTGTAATTCTGATGTGTAAACCAACAAATAGATATGCTCTGTGTATTGAGTAGCCGGTTTGGGTACCAGCTGGCTTGGCTGTATGCCTTTCTAATGGTAATGAAGTCACACAGCTGCTAGGACAATCAGCGGGAGTTCAGATTATCACTGCTAAATGGATATCCATTGACTAGCTTCTTATCCGGACTCATTAAAGTTCAGTATTGACAAATGAAGAGTGGCTAGAGGTTTACAGCTAAGAGGCATCTAGAAATGAA
This sequence comes from Mustela nigripes, assembly GCF_022355385.1. Taxonomy (NCBI): domain Eukaryota; kingdom Metazoa; phylum Chordata; class Mammalia; order Carnivora; family Mustelidae; genus Mustela; species Mustela nigripes. The sequence continues at coordinate 59,824,818 of NC_081560.1, read as the reverse complement.
CTTGTTGACTTTTTTTTCCCCCACAGCTCTGTCCTTGTGATTCACACAGTATTATTCATCTATTTGAGATGTGCGATTACTAATGTACTGTAAAATTTTAAGCACTCTTCCATTTACAGTTTTTAAAGTAAACAAATGCTTTGAAGCAAGTAGTCACATGCATCACCAAGAAGCTATCAATATATGAAAACAAAAGAATTACCAAAAAGTACTGTTTTTTCTCTAAAACAAACAGAAAAAGACATGATTTCCCCAAAAAGTTTAAAGTTAACTTGAAATTTATTTTTATTTCAGAGACTCACTTACAAGCATTTGAGTGGATAATTTCCAAGATCTGACTCCATCTACAGTGGTCAAAAGGCCCCTAAAAACCAAATTTTCTCTCAACTAACAAATCAGGTAAAGTGCAATCAGTGGTAACTTATTTAATCCTATAATCACCCACTGAACATGTTACAATTCTTCCAAATCCTCAGACAAACAAGGACTAGCATTGAATGCCTGATACTCTCTAATTAAAAGGTTGGATGCAGAGAACAAGCCTTCACATCATGGTCATGGTCTTCTCGGACCCCATACTGCGGTCAAAGTATCGAGCTTGAAGATGATGTCCATTCCTTGCACCTATATCCTATTTATTTCATGTATTTAAATATTATCTCTGTTTCATTTTGTTTCAAGATTTCCTAACCCTATTTCCCACACTCATCCTCATTCTTCTGTATAATGTAGAGAACATCTACCTGTCACAAGTTTACTGTCTTGTGAGGATTTTGAAAATGCTTAGCCCACATTATTCAACCTCTGCCTATAAAACTCAATTCAAAATTGTCTCCTAACTGAATATACATCTAATTATTTGCCTTAGCCTTTGATTAAGTATCTTTTGGACACTTCCTCTTCTTGAAACAGCAAACAAATTTTAACAGATTCTCCTCAAAAAAACATGTAAGTAAACAAGGACTGGCACAGTACAAATGTGAATGTCACTCAAAGACCCAGGGTATTCACTTCTGTACAGTGTTTTCTTGACAGTTCTCTACTCCCTCCCTTAATCTGCAATAGAATTATTTAATTTTCAAGTCTCTTTACTATTGATAATAAAGACAGAGCAACATTCTTCCCTTGCCAGTAATAAGAGTTAAAATGCTTTCACTTTTAGCTATGCCCAGATATTTCTGTAGATCTGCCCATCACTTTCAACAGGAAGGAACATCAGCAATGTGAGGCAGGGAATGATAAGACAAATGTTTTATAGGCAATAAATATGGCAAATCTTCATTAGGCAGCAACACAGTAGTGGTTTGGTCCCTGGGAGTCAAAATCACCTCTGCTTAGGCATTTTCCCTGGGAGATTCTACCATATATTTTGCCTCTAAATATCAGCAGAATCTCCTTATCTGCCCAACCCTCCACCCCAATAACACACTTTCATTTCATGCAACCACCCATTTCACTTTGCATGACCCACAACTACAATTCACTACTCAGATATGCAGCCTGAATTCACCTGTTGTACGTAGGTCCAGAGCCTATAAAATGCAGGATTTATGGTGTTATTAAATACATATTTTCTAGGGGCGCCTGGGTGGTTCCGGGGGTTAAGCCTCTGCCTTTGGCTCAGGTCATAATCTCAGGGTCCTGGGATAGAGCCCCACATCGGGCTCTCTGCTCAGTGGGAAGGCTGCTTCTCCCCTTTCTCTGCCTGCCTCTCCACCTACTTGTGATCTCTCTCTCTGTCAAATAAATAAATAAAATCTTTAAAATATATATATATATATATATATCCCCCCCCCAGCCCACAACGTGCATTACACAATGACTAACCATACTTCCTGGTAACTCAGACTAAAGATTTTGGCAGAATCCTCTTATTAGAGAAGAACAAAATTCCAGGCCTCCTACAAACCCATAAATGTAAACTCACCCACATGAAGAATGTTGTCCTGACTCCACAGAGCATGCTCACAGCAAGTCCAGAGTTTCATATAAGCTACATTTGGGGGGAGACAAATGGCAAATTCTTATAGTCAAAAACTACTTCCTAACCAGTTTTTAAAATTTCTTCAAGGGGACGATTAGCTTGTCTGGTTTTAGAACATTTATGTGAAAAAGGTAGATAGTATGTAAATAAAGTTTCCCAAGAGTGGCAAAGAGCTGCACCAGGAGTCAGAGGATCTAGATTAACTTTGGGAAATTATGAGAGTCCTTTAATCTCTTTTGAGGTCATAGATAAAATGGGATTTTATATTACAATCATTCATTCACAAAACAAACTTGGTGCCATACACTTCACAAGGCACCACAAAGACAGAGGTAGAAAGCCACACACAGACCTCTGAGATCACCTAGCAGCCCAAGAATCCCTGACGAGGCCAGAATTCTGCAAGTAGGTGAATGGGTGGAGATATCATTCCTTCCTTGGATTTTCCACACACACAAAAGATCTACTACAGACAGTCTGCTACAGTGAAGGCTGTTGATACCCCCTGATAATCTGTGCTCTTCAGTATTTCCCAACAGGCTGGCCATTGACCAGCTCTAGTCAGTAGACTCTAAGTGTCCAGGACTCCTTTTTGCTTCTGTCTCATCCCATCTGCAGGCTGGATGATGCCAAGGTGACACTGTACTTGCAATATGACAGAAGTACTAGCTGCTAGCACCTGGGCTAAGTGCCTTGGGTAACTGAAGCTGCCTGACCCATGGATGAGGTCCAACTTCTATTGTGTTAAGCCCCAGAGATCTGGAGGCTTGCTTGTTGTTGCAGCATAACCTAGCACAACATACTTCATTCAAACAACTCTAAGTCTCACTCACTGAAATAAAAAATTAACGTCAATACAGTTTTTGCTTTTCAAGATAATTCCAAAACCTAGCATCTCCTTCTCTGGCCCTCATAACTTAACAGCAGCATTTAAGCTCTGTTATTTCCTCTAAGGAATAGTGTCAGTTTTAATGAAATACTTAACTCCCCAGAGCATACCACCAGGGATGCTCCTGAAATATTAAATATGCCATGTAAAACTCTTAATGATCTCTTACTAATCATTTTCATGGAGAATCCACATATGATTCAATGTTAAATATGTCAAGCCATAAGGTGTGTGAGGATGTTTTCGTTTTGTACTTTGCACAGAGATTTTCACAGTGTTCTTATTTTTGTTGCCATTTGGAAGTATCTATGCATTCCATGTCTTTGTTCACCCTTTCTCCTCAGGTATCCACAGAAGGCCATATGTTGAACCAATGTGGTGCCCCCTGAAGCAGGTTTTCCTTTTTAAAATGCTATATTTTGCAGCAGTCTATGTACCATCCATCGACATTCCATTATGTTGGCACAGGTCTGCCCAACTTGCTAGCAGGCACTGTGCCAAACACGCAGATGGCAGCAGGAGAGAGAGCCAAAAAAAATATGTGAATCAACTGTGGGTACTGATGGCATAATTCCCAGACATGGAGGTCTAAACACTTGTCCATCCTAAGCTTATAGTACATACTTACAGATACACGGGTTTGTCAACAATGTTCTAGTACTGAAAGATTATTTTTTTAAAATACTTTTAAAAAGCTACCTTTGGCTACCGAGGATAACTACAGGGCCATAATTCCACAAAGGTTGATGTTCAGGCTTTTGTCTTTACTCAGGTGACTCTTCAAAAGCTAAGCAGGCAGCACATTTTAAAAATACATATTTCTAACTAAATTAGTTAGAAATAAAGTGAAAAGGGGTATTTTGGCTTTATTCATACAAGCTGTACAATAAAAACTGAAGACAAATGTAAAAAAAAAATTATATCCTAGGACCAAATATAGTTTTGCACGGCAGGCTTCAAATTGTGGCTCTATTAAATATTCATCTCTGACACTTCTGACTGCATGTTCAAAAAATATATTGTTTTATAAACTAGTAAACTTCATTATGAGGATGGGACCTCTGAGCACATAAAATGGACAGTATATGATTTGAGGATCTTTAAATGGATCATCCACGTAAAGAATCCCCTCCCAGCGGTTCTGGCAGTTTGCCTGAAATTTCTTAAATTACTGAGCCACTTTAGTTAGGTTCAGCTGTTATATCTGCTGAAGGTGCCTGTCAGAAGAAAAAATATTCTACTAGGGACAGAAAAACAAGTAGAATTTGCATTATTGGGAAGGATGAGGTGGAATTATTCAGCAAGGGCCCTTGGACCTGTTGTGAAAGACCCCCCAAATCTCTTCACCTTCCTCATAGGCTTTATTATTAAATTGGTTGTAGGGACAGTACGTATTAGAGAACTTGGCACTGGCATTCTCAAGGTGGAAAATACTTACAAATTAATTTGGGATCTAAATAACCAAATTAATATGTCCAAAGTGACTCAGTGAGTCATGTATTTACCTCAGGTTCATGACCCCAAATCCAGCACTACTGTTATTATCCTATCATCCTGCCATTTTAGAGTTGAACAAGTTCATTTATGTAACTTTTATCATTTAAGATGTGAACAGGAATATTACATTCAATTTTCAAGTGAGCATTCATTATATGACCACTGGCATATAAACTCAGGATTTCAATCTAGAATGAAGAAAATCGTTGCCCTTTCTAAGTGGGTGGTTAAATCATGTTACATTCTATAATTTACTTAAATTCTATAGCATTTAGTACACAAAGACATCTAGTCTCTTCTATGATCAGACAGCACACCACCACTCTAGTCTTGATTCCTGGTCAATTTATGTCCATTTCCTATGCATGTATCTATCCTACTCATCAATGGTGAATGCATACTTCCAAAACATATTCATGTTTTCAGAGCATCAAACACAACCACAGAAACTGGTATTTGAGAAGTCTACTTTATCCTTATTATAAGATTGAATTATGTGGCTTACTTTGATTACAAAGGAAGATTTTAATAACTGATACATATATTTAAGGACTACCCAGAGACTGAAGTTTCTCTATAGTAACTGATTTTCTTCAAAGTCACTGAAATGTTTATAGGATTACTTTTCAAGTTTAATGTAGATATGAGACATATCTGTTAGCTTACTGGAACCTTCTGTCTAAAATCTCATCCTGAAAACTCTCTTTTATTTTCAATTGGTCTTTAAACATTCATATAGACAGCTCAGGTTTTAGACAGTGACTATAGCCATTCCTAAAACAAAGAAGTGAGTGCAGTGTTATCTCAAATTATAATTAATATAAACAACTTGTGAAAAATTAGTTTTATCAATTTTCCTTAAAATGAAACTGAGAAATTCCCTATTATTATACTGTAAAACTCAACTGCAATACAAGTCATCATTACATAAATTTTAAAACACCACAAATCATAAAATCTCCCTGACAGTAAATGTTTAAACACCAAAACCTGAAACAGCCTATTCTAACTAAACAAAGCAGTTTTGCTCTATGACAATTCATTTATTCTTTTTTATTCCTTCCTTCATTCAATCATGTAGTCACTTATTCATTCACGAGGTAATTGTTGAACATTTATTACACATCAAGAACTGGGGCAGATACAAAGAAGATATGGCATGTAGTTAAAAAAAAAAAATACCCTTTGGCACAAGATTCGGAATTGAAAAGATTCCATAACTTCTGCAATGAATACATGAAAGGAGATGAGGTTTTCATTCAAGGTAGAAAATGACATCCATTATAAAAGTGCTATTAATAACAGCCCTTTAATATTTAATAGAGCAGGGTGATTAAGACAGAATCCATACTTTATTATTCTATCTTCTACATGTATTAAGTAGGTTTAACCACATTTGGGGGCATTACATATAATTAAGAATAAAACTAAAAAGTTTTTAGGTTTTTTTAAATCCATATGAGACACAGCAGATGGCTGTGTCCATATAAAACAATCATATTTATATCAACAGATTTTTGCACTTTTATTGAATGTAAATTTGTTGTGTAATTTCTACTTTTTTACCCAAAAAAGATAATAAAAATGAATTAGCTATGTGAGCATGACGATGGGAAGGTCTTCCAAAGTTTATTCACCTGACATGAAGACAGAGTCAGTCTCAATCTAATTGTGGCAGTAATTAAGATGCATAATTATTACCTATATCTCCATATTATGGTAACACAATTTTTATTAAAACAATTTTTTTCAGTACAAAAACAGGATTTTAAGTACTATAGTTAAAGGTCTTATTATGTTATAAATATTTTATATTGCAATACAAATGAAAGAACACAGTTTCCTAGATTATAAATGTTTTTACAGGTAGAACTATATGTTGTTCATCTTGGTACACCCCCAGACAAAGCATAATGTTTCGTTTAACGAAAGAGTTAGAATGAAATTAAAATGTTGAACATATGGATGGTTTTCTAAATATAAAAGTATTCTATGTAGTTACTATGCTCTTCTGGTTACTAGTGGCTAAAATGTTCTACCTGCTATTTTGTACCTAAATTTGCTGGCATTGCTTTGGTCTACAGACTTTTCTAGGCAGTTAATTACCGAAAAAGTACTAAGATTCTCTTTTAAAAGTACTAAGATTCTCTTTTTAAAGTTCTTCTCAATGTAAATTAAAGCCTTTAACTCCATGATAAATGTTAAACATGTATAAAATGCCAATGAAAATCCTACTAATTAACTGAGAACTGATTATATTTTGGGTACTACTTCAGTCACAAGGCTTTAATAGTTCTAGACAAAGAAATACTTTCTACAAAATCATTTTTAAAATTATGATGTAAATAACAAACCAAAATTTGATCCTCTTATCGAAACATGCAGTTACTCCCCCACCCCTTTACAAAAAAAAATGAATAAAGGTTGCTTCCCAAAATTCAAAAATTTTCATTCAGCAATGACAAATGAAAACCTATATAAGAGAATCATATTCCCACCTTAAAGTAACTTTTAGAAATAGGCTATTAACCTGACTTTCTTAAAAGCTACACAGAAATAGAACTCTAGAAATATCAACTGCATTACTTGGACAATGTGTGCAGACTTCCAACTATTATGTGCACTTTGTAGAATTTGATTATAACTGCAAATAACCCCTTATCTAAATATTTGAATATAAAATCTATTATGGATTAGTAATCTAATTATAAAACAAGCAAGTGATTAAACATTTCTGTTAGCTAAACAGATGCCTATCAGAAACATAAAGGCATTATTTAACATATATTTAGATATTATTTTATACCAAGCGAACATAATTTCAACCTTACCCTGTATCAAAAATAGTAGTAAAATGAATATTCTCAATTTTTACAACATCATAGAAGGTTACTATTAATTTCCCATTTAAAAGAGAAGTAGAATAAGAATTAGTGACCTCAAGATCCCCCATTCAGAGCTGGAACATTCTCTCAGTAATAAAAATTTCTTATGTAGCAATTTTCATTGTTAGAACACTACAAAGTCAGTTTACAAACATTAAAATCAAATAATAAAAATAAAAAATGGGAACACTTATCAGGACATAAATATATTGTTTCATTATTTCTATCAAATTAGCAACTGCAGGAAAACTACTCAACATCTCTGAGGTAATTGATTATAGCACATTTTGTGACTATTTGCCAAGAAAATAATGCAATCAGTGATGGCAGTGTTCAAGTTCCCATAATAAGAAAAGAAGTTGTTTGCTTTGAGATGGATTGCCTCTTACATGTTCCTGACAGGCACACCAAACACTTTTTCACCCTATTACTATGAATAAATCAAAAACTGATTCAAACAATCTAAAACATTTAATAATTAAAATTTATTAAACTATCTTTTCATTTATCTATTAACTTGAATATCAACTGGTTTCAAAAAAGGATTTAAGTACTTCGTCCAAAAATGTATGAATCAGGAAGAGGAAAAAGATCAATAAATATCACATTTCAAGTGTCTAATATCAAAGTATTCACACAGCATTGCTACAATCTGGCCAACATACTCAACATTCCGCTTTTTCATCTAGGAATAAGAACTTTATCACTAAATTATTTGAATAATCACCTTAACCATTTTTTTAAAAAACTACTTGGATTGTAAATAAGTGACATGGTTATTACAGAAATGCAAGAAGGCTTCTCACTCTAAATTGCTAACACAAGTTAGATCTCTCTAAGAAGAAAACAACTGTTTCACAAGAGAAGTAGACAAAACAATCTATAACTCTGGGAATGAGTATACTCTTGTTGGAATTTCCAGCAGATGAAATAGGAAAGTAATCCAGAAGAGTCAACAAAAAGTAAACGAAGAAGTGCACCATTGGAATAAATCATTGAACTTACTAAAAATATGGCTGTAAAATAAAACTCTCTATACACTCTCCCTCAGTACCATTATAGCAACACTAGCATAAAATATTTTCTCATAAACCCTTTGAAGAATTCAGTGTTCTTCACAAATTCTGTAATTTGCAATCAAATGGTACCAAATGGCATTAAAGATCAGGGGTAAACAAATCAAATAGAGAAGGTCCGTATACATAGCAGAGGTGAGTGAAGAAAGCTGTGTAAATAGAGGCACACTGAAGAGCCCCTGTTGTCCCAAGAGATACTTAAGAGCCTGCTCCAGCTCAATATTGCTATGCAGGGAACATGAAAGAACTATTGCTTCATCATGTGATTTTTTTCAAAAGAAACATGAAATTTAGAATTTTACATGTAATACTTCTATTTAAAATTATTTATCTAGAGGATAACATAGGCAGCAAACTCTGACATCAGCTGTAGCAATGTCTTACTAGAAACATCTCCAAAGGCAAGGGAAACAAAAACAAAATGAATTACGGGGACTTCATCAAGATAAAAATCTTCTGCACAGTAAAGGAAACAATCCACAAAACTAAAAAGCAAACTTTAGAATAGGAAAAGTTGTCTGCAAATGAAATATCTGATAATAAAGTTTTAGTATCCAAAAATCTATAAAGAACTTATCAAACTCAACACCCAAAAAACGAATAATCCTGTTAAGAAATGGGCTGAAGACATGAACAGACATTTTTCCAAAGAAACACAAATGGCCAACAGACACACAGAAAGATGTTCCATGTCTTTCAGGGAAATACAAATCAAAACCACAATGAGATACCACCTCATCCATGCCGAAATGGCTAATAACAACAACACAGGAAACGACAGATGTTGCCAAGGATCCAGATAAAGGGGAGCCCTCTTATACTGTTGGTGGGAATGCAAACTGGTGCAGCCACTCTGGAGAACAGTATGGAAGGTTCTCAAAAAGTTAAAAATAGAACTATCCTATGACCCAGCAACTAAACTACTATGTATCTACCCAAAGTATACAAAAATACTAATTTAAAGGGATGCATACACTGTTTATAGTAGCATTATCAACAATAGCCAAAATTATGGGAAAGGCCCAAATGTCCATCAACTGATGAATAGATATAGAAATTGTGGTATATCTACACAATGGAATATCACTCAGCCATCAGAAAGAATAAAATCTTGCCATTAGCAATAATGTGGAAGGAGTTAACAAAATAAGTTAGAGAAAGATAAATACCATATGATTTCACTCATATGTAGGAATTGAAGAAATAAAACAGATGAACATACAGGAAAGAAGAGAGAGAGAGGCAAACCATAAAACAGACTCTCAACTACAGAGAACATATGGAGGGTTACTGGAGGGGAGGTGGGTGGGTGGGGTGTTAAATGAGTGACATGTATTAAGGGGGCAGTTGACGTGATGAGCGCTGATTATTGTATGTAACTGATTAATCATTAAATTCTACTTCTGAGACTAGTATTATACCATATGTAGCTACCTAGAATTTAAGTAAAAACTTGAAACAAAATATAAAATAAAATAAATAAGAGCAAAAATATTTGCCTATTCAACACTTCAAAAAAATTTTTAAGCATTTTGTTTGTGGGGATATAGGGGATACGAGCTTTTTCTCAAGAAGAGAAAGAACCATACAACTATAGGAATTTGAAGATAGATGGCTCTCAAATTTTAGCATCTACCAGGATCACTTAGAAGGCCTGTCGAGAGCGGCGCCTGGGTGGGTTAAACCCTCTGCCTTTTGCTCAGGTCATAATCCCAGGGTCCTGCTTACTTGTGATCTCTGTCTGTGAAATAAACAAATAAAATCTTAAAAAAAAAAAAAAGGCGGCCTGTCAAGAGGCTATTGGGCCCACTGCCAAGAGTTTGTGATTCAGTAGGTCTGGGTTAGGGTTTAAGAACTTACATTTCCAAGTTGTTCAGTGCTACTGCTTCTCTGACATGTTGGGTCTTCTCTTTCAATGAGAAAGAACAAAACTGGGCCCCTGGGTGGCCCAACTAGTTAAGCAACTGATTCTTGATTTTGGCTCAGGACATCTCAGGGTCATGAGATCGAGCCCCATGTGGGACTCTGCACTTGACACGGAGCTTCCTTAAGATTCTCTCTCTCTTTCTCCCTCTGTGCCCCCCCACCAACATCCATCACTTGTGTCCTCTCTCAAAAAAAAGAAAAAAGAAAGAAAGAAAAAGAAAAAAGAAATCATGAGCCTCCAAGTATTTGCATGGGCATGAATTTTCATTTCTCTCATGTATATTTGCAGGTATGGAATTAATTTTTCAAGAAACTGCCAAACTGTTACTCAGAGTGGCTATTTTACTTTTCCTACAAGAAATTAATGAGTGTTCCAAGTTTTACATATCCTTTTCATCACTTCATATTATTTGGCTTTTGGTTATAGTCTTCTTAGTGGGTTGGTAGCAGTATCTCATGATAATTTTAATTTGCATTTCCTTAATGATTAATAATGTTCTATTCCTTATGTGCTTGTTAGTATTTTAAAAATACTTTTGGTGAAATATCAATTCAAGTTGTTTTTCCATTTTTTATATTGGCTTTTCTTTTTTAAGATTTTTTCGTTTTTTATTATTTGACAGAGAAAGAGAGAGAGAGAGCAAGCGAGAGAGCACAAACAAGCAGGAGGAGTGGGAGAGAGAGAACTGGGGAGCCTGATGCAGGGTTCTATCCCAGAACCCCAGAATTATGACCTGAGTTGAGCTCAACCAACTGAGCCACCCAGGAACCCCTAAAATGGATTTTCTTATAATTCTTGGTTCTGATTTATTTCTATAATCTGGATACAAGTCATTTATCAGATACATGATTTGCAAGTATGTTTCCTAATTTGGCATGTCTTTTCATTTCTGTAATGATGTCTTTTAAAGGACAAACATTTTAAATGTTATTGGACTCCAATTTGTCATTTGTTAATACATTGGTCATGTTTTCACTATTGTGTCTAAGCACACTGTGTCTAACCTGAGGTCAAAAAGATTTCACCTGTTTTCTTCTAGTAATTTACAGTTTTCTCATTACACTGGATTTTGGTAATCTTTACCTTTTATCATGATTTCTGGGTCAGTCTAATTTTGTTGGTTTTGTTCATCTTTTCTCAGAACAAATCTGAAAAAAATTTCTCTATTATATTCCTATTTTTATATTTCACTGATTTTTGTCCTAATATTTATTATTTCATTCCTTTTGCTTGCTTTGAATTTGCTTTTTCTTTCCTGGATTCCTAAGGTGGAAACTTAGATTATTGATTCTCTCCTTATACAGATATCTAAATCTATAAATTTCTCCCTAATCTTACTTTAAGAGCATCCCATAAATTTTTATATATTGGAGTTTAATTTTCATGTTAAAATATTTTAAATTTCTTTTGTGGTTTCTTTCTTTGATCTTGGGTGACTAAGAGTGTCTTGTTTAATTTCCACTAATTGGGATTTTCCCAGGTTCTTCTCTATTGTGGGTTTTTAATATAATTTTGCTGTGGTCAAAGCAACTCCTTGTATATAGTCAATATTTTTACACGCATTAAGACTTATTTTGTGGTACAGAAAATGATTTCTGTTGGAAAATATTCCCTGAATGTGTTTGAACAGAATCTGTATTCTATGGTCATTTGGTCAAATGTTTTATATAGCTCAATAAAATCAAGTTGGTTGAGAGTGTTGTTCAAGATTCCTGTATTTTTTATACTTTCAGTCTGATTTTTTAATACATTCCTAAGAGTAAAATACTGAAAACTCCAAGAAATATTGTATTTTTTTTAATTTCTTTTTTAATCCTTTAGTTCTTGCACCACAAATTTTAAGGACTATATATTCAGAAATGCATACATGTTATAACATACTACATAGGCTCATATACATTTCTAACTACTATATTTTCCTGATGCACTGATATTTTTTATTTTAAACATGTCTTTTTGTTATATATCTCATCATTAAGTATGGTAGTTCTCTTTTGGTTACTGTATGCATGGTATTTCTTTTACCATTCGCCTGTTTATGTATTTGAATTTAAGGAGTTTCTTATATACAACATAGAATTGGATTTTTTTTAGTTGATTTTTTTAAATTCAGTCTGCCAAATCTCTTTTTGTGTTGGGTATTTAGTCCACTCCCATTTAATATAAGTAGATACAGGTGGATTCATGTCTGCATTTTGTAATTGTTTCCTATTGTCTCATGACTTTTTGATCTTCTGTTTCTCCTCCACTGCTTTCTTTTGTGATATTCTTCAGTGTATCCATTTAATCTCTCTCCTGATTTTCAAAATTAGGGCTATCAGTGATTTTGCTAGTGTTAACACTATATATCAAACTATATATAACACTTATATTCATTTTGATAAGGCATATTAGGTATTTTAAATTAAGAGAAAAATAAGACAAAAATTACAGAATATTTTATATTTACTCAGGTATTCGCCATTTCCAGTTATTTCTTTCTGTGAGTTTGATTTGCTAGTATTACTTTCCTACCCTGAGAGACTTCTGTAGTATCTCTTGTATGGCAAAGAATCCTGTATGAAATCTATCAGCTTTGTTTATCTGAAAAGAACTTTATTCACCTTCATTATTAAAATGTAACATTGCTGAATATACTCCTCTTATTTCACAGAGTTTTTTTCTCGCAACTCTTTGAATATGTTATTCCACTACCTTTGGGCCTTTATTGTCTGATGGTATGTTAGCTACTTCCTGAACAGTCATTCCTTGCTGTGTGAACAATTGTTTCTCTCATACTACTTTCAAGATTTTCACTGTTTTTCAGTGGGTTGTCTATGGCGTGTCTCTATGTGGATCACTTAGTATTTATCTTATTTGCAGTTTGTTGATTTCTGGAATCTGTAGATTTACAGGTTTTTGTCAAGTTTGGAGGCTTTCCAACCATTATGTCTCATACTTTTCTACCTTTTTACTCTCTCTTTCCTTCTGGGGATCTCCTCACTTGTCGACTGGGGCTGATGATCATACCACAAGTTTTGTACTCTTTGATCTTCAAGTCTTTTTTCTGTGTATTCTTCTGATTAAAACATTTCTACTTCTCTGTGTTCATTGTCACTGGTTCTTCTTCCTTTGTATTTCGAAGAACTGCTATTGAGCCACTCCAGTGCATCTCTTTTTTTTTTTAATTTATCAGCTATTATACTTACCGCTTCCACAATTTCCATTTAATTTTTTTTTGAGACCATCTACTCACCAAGTCACTCTTTTTATACGTGCTGTTATTTCTTTAAATAAGTTTTATTTTTTAACATATTTACAATAGCTGCTTTGAAAAGTTTTCTACTGCTTTCAAAATCTGGAAAAGAAATAGTTTCTACTGACTGCTTTTTTTTTTTTCCTGAGTATGAGTCAGACTTCCTTAATTCTTTGCATATCTCATCATTTTTGAATACTGGCGTTTTTAGATATTATAGCAATTCTAGATTATGGCTCTCCCTGTTTAAGACTGCTGATCTGCTTGGTTTCTTGTTACGTTACCTTGTCTGGACCACATCTGTTAAGGCTATCTCTCCAGCAATGCAGGATCTTTTACAACCTGTATCTCTGCTCAGTTCCTTTGTTTATTTTTATTTTTAAGCCTGAAATCCTAGAGGACAACTGTGGGACCACAGAGCTTAATGTTCCACCAAAGATTGAACAAAGTTTGTGCTCAACCATCTTAGCTATTAAGGGTTTTATTTTCTGCTGAAAAATCTATTTAAACTTAAACATTAAAACTTTAAACTGTGTTTACAAGTTTGTACAGGCTTTTAGTTTCTATATGGGCCCATGATGTTGCTGCCACACAGACACAGGCTTTATAATCTAGGAAGGTGTGAGTGGCTTGGGTCTGCTCCACTCACTATTGGCATGTATACAAACTCTTATCAACTTGGAATTTATAGAAAGTTTATCAAGCCGTCTGTGTCTGTTCAATCTCCTATATTTCTCTATAAAATTCTTGATTCTAAAATAGTTTTTTAGGAGATACATTAACAGTTTAAATATAAACTTGAAAAAAACTCTGATGATACAGGAAAAGAGTCTTCCCATTGAACTGGTTAGAGTCCTTGTCTCTGAGTTTAGGAAGCAGCTCTCACTCCTCAGGGGAGGTTAAAAAACAAACAAACAAATAAATAAAACAAATAAAAACAAACAAATAAATAAATAATAAATAAATAAACAAATAAATAAAACAAATAAAAAACTCATGCAGATACAAGCCAGGCTACTGAACTATCCCTTGTCATTTTGTTATCCCCTCAATCCACCTACACCTTCTGAAATAGTTTATTCATTAAACTCTCTTTTAAAGGATCCCAACTTGAATGTGGGATTCTATTGAGATTATGAAAATTAAAGGGAATAGTTAATTTTGTTAAATATGATAAAATCATGTTAAGCTATAGGATAAATAAAATGTCTATTAAGTTAGACACATATACTAAAATATTTACAGGTAATGAAGATTGGCAAGATGCTGGTAATTATTGAAGCTGCATGGTAAATACATCACCCCCATTATATCTGCCTCTCCATTTTGTGGTACAGTTGAAGGTTTTCATAGCAAAAAGTTAATTTTATTTACCACTAACCCTTTGACTCCTCTGATTAAATTATAAATTAGTTATAGTTATTATCTCTGGTTTAATGGCCCCTCCATGAATACAAACTGAACAAGAATTCATAAGACAAATGAGTCTAGGTAACATTCTCACTCAGTTAAAAATTTGTTTGTCCATAACCCAATCTTCACCTGAGACTGGTTCCAGGAGCTCGAAGATGTACATGTGTCCCAGATGATAAAGAAGACATTCTAAGTGGTTCAAGTTAGACTGTTCTGAAAATGAGAAAGACTGTTCTGGAAATTATACTCTTTTGCTCCATTTATACCATGTATTGAAAAGAGTGTTATCAAGTTGTCTTCATTAAGCAGCAGAGGAAAAATCATTCTGTCCAACAGGGAGTTCTCGCTCATTTGGATAATGATTAGGTACACGTCCTTGGTAGGTCACTTAAGTGACTTACTCTGATGACCTTTAAATTAGAGTCATAACATTGCTGATTGTGGGCAAGACATGATCCAATCACTCTAATGGATTTAGAGACATTGAAAGTTCAATGGAGTAAAACAGTTTCATGTGTAAACAAGGAAAATATTTTCTTTTTTAAAATTAATTATTAACTATCTATCTCACCTTATTCTAGAACTTATAACTACGGATTATCTATTTTAGTAACATCATAACAATTAACAATTAGGTCCAGTGTTGAATTATGAAGTAAAAGGACACTATTTGAAAAAAGGAAACAGTATTAAGGGAAAATTTTGGAATTTTTAAGTCATTGAAAATAATGATTTAGTATAGCTTTTTACATATGCTGAAAAGTTTGTGCCCATTCCTAAACAACTAGATAAACTAGTTTTAGTTTCATATTTTATTTATTTTTCAAACTCAATTGCAAGGAAATATTTTTTCTTCATTGGTGTATATTTTAATTAATTTTAAGGAAAAACAAACATTCTGCTAAAATTCCCTATGATTAATTATAGAGTATCAAGGTCGACGTACATTCATTCCTTTAAAGCAAGGTTTTCCAACTTCAACTCTATGGAAATTGAGCTGGCTAATTCTTTGCTGTGGAGGGCTATACTGTATACAATAGGATATTTGGCATTATCATTGGTCTTACTTAATAGAAGACACTAAGATCCCCTTTACCAAGCTGTGACACTAAAAGAGTCTCCAGATACTGCCAGATGTCCCCAGGGATGCAAAATCACCCTTCCACCTCAATTACAAACCCATGCTTTCAAGTGAGTTTTGCTTTACATCTGCCTAAATTCCAATTATTCCCCAAGGATTACAACACAAATCATGGGAAGAGTTAAACAAGAAAAAGAAATGATACTGCAAAATGGAGTCTGATAAGAGACAGCTTTTCAATTACAAACATTTTTTAAAGTAAATAATTTTAAGTAGCATGTGCTGAACATGAAAATCTGTAAGAGAAGACCACAAGGAGATGCTGTTTAAAAACTCAAGTTGCTTGTTAAGCCTGGTAAGTGGTAGGATGGCAAACAAAGCAGTTTTTGTCAAATTGCTTGGATCTTTCTTTGTCTAGAGAAGTTCACCATACAAAAACAAAAATTTTAGACCATCTTACCTGCATACCAAAATTAGTCAGATGCAAGCACACACATACACACATATACAGAGTTTGATACAAATAAACAACACATTTTATTGACCAGTTCACCTATTTCTCTCTCCTTAAAAAAAAAATAATCAAATGATAATGTTAAATGGGTTGCTTAAAGACCTAATTAACGTACTCTTATGTATTTATAAAACCTATTAGTAATAATATATTCATCTTCTTTTTTTTTTTAAAGTTTTCAAGGATCTTTATTTTATTCTAAATATCAAGCATTTATGTTCAAAGGCAGGTCTAAAACTACACTGAATTTGCTTGCATATCTTAGCATTGATCTCTGGTTGATCTATTTACTCTCTATAACCATATGTACATAGGAAGCTCATTTTAGCATTGCCCACTGTATTCAGAAAGGCACTGGTGCAAAATAAAACCTGATTCAATATTTGAAGACTTAAAAATTGAGAGATTTTTTTTTTCTGTTCTGTGGTCATCTTAGCTTTAGCATATCCATCCATCGACAAGCCAAAATTTAAAAAAACAGTAAAATTAAACATCCAAACTGCTGGCAAACCAGCAACTTTGCAAATTTTGGCACTAGAGAAAGAAGGTACTAAGAAAATTAAGGTTACAATGTATTTCAATGCAGTTTTCCTGGGATTCTCATATATGCTTAACTCTGACTAAATCACCTTTGAAAGTTTCAGAGAAAGTGCAGGACAATATTACCCTAAAATGTTGTAAGTCTGGTGGGCTTTAAGATGTATTTTTCCCTGTTAACATAAATAATTCTAATGTCATTGAATAAAATCTGATTGTAATGAAAATAAACATGTAGAAAATGAAACTTTAAAGAATTAAATAAATTACATAGTTCGGTAGGAAAATACAATCACATAAAACTATTTCTAAAGCAGAAACTTTTGTTAAACTCGGAAAGTGGAAGATTATCAATTCCTGTCATGCAACAACTCAATAAAAAAAAAAAAAAATGGGTGAACTGTGATCTTTTGTTGAGGTGCCAGGTGCTGGCCCTTAAAACTTCTTTCTTAAAACAAAACAAAACAAAATAAAACAAAATACTTCTTGGGAGAGGGTGGTGGGGTTATGAACATTGGGGAGGGTATATGCTATGGTGAGTGATGTGAAGTGTGTAAACCTGGGGATTCACACACCTGTACCCCTGGTGCTAAAAATATATTATATGTTTATCTTTAAAATTTTAAAAATTAAAAAAATAAAAATAAATTTAAAAATCTCCTCCTTAAAAAAAAAAAAAAAACTTTCTAGATGGAAGCGAGATAGAAAGTTCTATTGTGAACCATATAC
The DNA here is from genome assembly GCF_022355385.1 of Mustela nigripes. Lineage (NCBI taxonomy): Eukaryota > Metazoa > Chordata > Mammalia > Carnivora > Mustelidae > Mustela > Mustela nigripes. The sequence continues at coordinate 59,807,051 of NC_081560.1, read as the reverse complement.
TATATAATTTAAAATGGTCTATTAGTAGCCCCCTCCAAAAAGCATCTTTGGGTAAAGTGAAAAGAAATACTTTAGAGAAAATGACTTACTGAAAAGGACAAGTTAATAATTTTTTTTAAAATGTCGACAGTATAAACTCTGGATTTTCTCTTTCTGTACATCTTTTGTGTTTATTAACCATATTAAAAAAAAAAAAACTTAAAATGCAGTCACCAATACTCTCCTTTAAAAGGCTGTTCCACTGCCCTGCCACATACACTCACCTTTACAAAAGGCCCGCTTTCTCAGACAATTTCCCCAATACAGCCTGCAGTGACCTTTCTATTACTGAGTCATAAATCCCTAAACATAGGGGATGAAATCACTGACAGTGCCTTACATATGGTGGTGTGAATGCACTACAATAATTGCTTGGTAATTACATGGTAATTATTGACCATTTAAGTACATTTAAGAATAGGGTGAGTACTATGTAATCAAAGACTAATTATCTGATTATTTCTGTCTTTTAAACTGCAGGCTTACAAGATATAAAAATTGCAAGTAACATGGTGATTAGTCATTGAACTACGTGGTAACTTGAAGTGTAATTATGAAGTAATCCATAGAAATTGTATTTGTATTGTGGTTCTTCTGAACAGTAATTGTAGAGTAGTTATATTGTAATACACATTCTATGAAGCAATTACAGAAAAAAATCATCAATACATTACACTAATAAAGCATAAACATAAATACTAAAAATATTACACAATTCATTAAAAAAACATGTGAATGGCAATTTTTATTTTGTAACAGGTAATTGGTATCTGATATATGGACTGTTACAGTATGCCTATAAAATAGAGAAGTGCTCCTGTAGCTTTTAATAGTGTTATGTAATTTCTCTAGATAGTCCATTAAAAATGTGATAAGGGAAATAAATGAGACAAGGATAGAGAAATGGAATTAATACTATAAGGTCAAAAGAGATGGAGTTCAGAAATTGGTATGCTGCACTGGGGTTTAATGGCTAAATCCAGACCAACAGTGTAACTTAACTTCATTCCTAACTGATGGGACCCAGGTCAGCGTCATTTATAAACCTTTACTCTCTTCGTCCTGAAATCACTAAGTGACATGAGAACTGTTTGGATAACTATTTACAATGATGCTAAAATACTCTAAAGATATTAAAGTTATTATCAAAGTTTCTACCTTAAGTTTGAAAGTTAATAAATAAAGGATTCTTTCCTGAAATTTTACCTGATACAGGTTGAATGTAGGTACTTCCCCAACAAATACAAAACTACAGAGTGGTGAAGGTGGGCACCATAACAAAGTCGGGGGTGAAGGGAAACACTTTGGCTTTCACATATGTTTGTTATAAAAGGTGATGATCAACTATTTTGATGTGCAATGTGCTAAAAATTAATAATCTGTAAAGTTTATTCAAGTGGGTAATTATTTCTTTGGTAATATCATTGAAAACACCAATAATATAAGCCCTGAAATGAAGATCTTACTGATTCTACCACAAAGTAATTATGATAAGTAATAATTACATACATACTTTGTATGTAATCATGGCACTGAGCTCTGGAATGTGTTATTATCATCACTCTCCATGAAAAACGTCTTTGAACAACAGAAAAAAATTCCTTACGTAAGGAATAGGGTGATTTGCCAGCATCCAAAGAAATGACAATACTCTCAAAAGATAGGTTGATAACTTTTAAAATCTTTCAGTATTTTTCAACATAACCTTAATGTAGTTATTTTTAGTGTTTGTCTATTTTAACCAACAGTGCTGTGCAACACAATATACCTTCAAGGACTTTTCCATGTTTTATTTTAGATTAAGCCTTGATTTATATCATTTTGCTTGCTATGTTCCTTCTCCATAGAATTCTCCACTACAATAAATTGCAATCTAAAGTACTTTCAAATGCTGTCTTGTACAATTAGCTAGATACAAATGCACAGTCAAGTGGAATGCTATTAGTAGTCACTTATGAACTTGTTAATCTTTTGACCTGAGCAGCTACTCATAAAGTGAAATCTAAAATGGACTAAAGTAGATTTATATGATCACCATCGATTAATTCATGTATCATTACTGAAGTATTTCCTTTGATTGAGATCTCATTAAAGGTCTTTGTCCTATATCAAAATGTCAATAATCTTTCTAAGACAGGAATGCCATTTTATTAAGACTATATTTTCTAAAAATTATTTACAATTGCCTTCCCCAAAGTGAATCTTTATACCTTTAATTTTTAAAATAAATTCCTATACACTGTCTTGTGAAGTATAAAAATTGGGAAGTAATGAATAAAGATCATGTATTGAGTAATGCTTTTGGTCAGCCTGAGGAAAGGAGTTTTAACATGACTTGCCATTTTGTATAAACAGTAACTCATGTCAAACTGGCTCCTCTCTTGATCACTTCTTAATTGATACTGCCTACAATTTAAAATTCCTGCCTCTTTTATAGATGGATGAGAGCTGAAAAGCAGATGGCATATATAAAACGTGAAAAGATCTTTATAGTAAGTTTACCATATAATATTGAGTGTCCCATGAAAACACAGAGATCAACCTACCTATTACATTAAGTTCCTCAGGAGAAATATGACATCATAAAAGATATAGCAAGGTGGTTCAAACTGCTGTCTTAACAATCTCTCCATGAATCATTTATATAATTTACAATTAAACGTAGCCTCTCCTTTGTCTTCCTTTTTCCCTACTAATTCATTGCACTGTATAAGATATTACTTACATAATAAAGAAGCTAACCAAAACTGTCATAAATGAATATAAACTAAGTTTCCCAGTTCATTTTACCTAGTTTGTTTCCTCTATAAAGTAACTTAAGAAAATATATAGTATAGCTAAATAATCTAAATCCAAAGCAAAACATATAAAAACTTATTACATAATAAGGAGTAAAATGAAAGTAATTTTAGTCTATTTAATAACATTACCAGTGCTATCACATATGTTTTGCAAAGATTTCTACATCTCTACACTGATAAGCATAGAAAGCATATATCCCAGATATGCTTGACTCTGTCCCTTGAAAGACTGCTACACCAAAGGGAGTATCCACTGTAACCACTTCAATTCAGAATTTCACTGGAGATTATAGCTAGAGCAATGAAGAAAAAAGAAAACTGAAACATGCAAATTGGGAAGGAGGAAAGTAAACTATTTTATTTACAGACAGTTTGATCCTACATGCAGAAAATCTCAACCCAACAAGCCCAATAAAAAGATTATTAGAACTAATAATAAATAATGGTCACAGGGACAGCAATGGTCACAGAACACAAAACTCTTATCTAGAAAAATGAACTGTTTTTCTCTATACTAGCACTGAAAAACCTTAAAGATCAAGAAAATAATTTCATTTATAATAGTTCCTAAGATTAAAATATTTAGGAATATATTTTTAAAAAGCAGAAGGCTTGTACAACGAAAACCACTAAACACTGCTAAGAAATGAAAAAGGCCTAAGTAAAGTGAGAGATATTTTATTGGAAAAATGAATATTGTCAAGAGTAGATTTCTGTAGAAATGACCTACAGATCTAATGAAATTCTTAATGCCAATAGGATATTTTAGAGAAACTAATGAAACAAACTTTAGTATATGAGAAAATAAAGGACCCAGAATAGTCAAAACAATGTTGAATATGAAGAACCAAATTGGAGGACTGACACCATCTGATTTAGAGTCTTCTTATAAAGCTATAGCAATCAGGAGAGTGGTCTTAGCATAAGGATATGCATGCAGACCAACAGAACATATTTATAGTCAACTGATTTTTGACAAAGACATCAAATTAATTCAATGAGAGTACATAATTTTTAATCATTGGCAGTGGGGTAAATGGTTATCAACAGGCAAAAAAAAATCCTTTGAACTGTACATAAAATTATTTCAAATGGATCATACATCTGCACATATATATGCATTTAATGCACAGAACTTCTAGAAGAAAATACAGCAGAAAATCTTTATGAATTTGGGTTGGCAAGAGAGTTTTTAGATATGATACAAAAAGGATAATCCACAGTGGATTTCATTAAAATCAAAGAAATTCCACATCAAAAGACACTGTTAAAAAAATGGAAAAGCCAAGTCACACCGTAGGAAAGCTTTTGTAAATATATATCTGATAATGGGATTTTATCTAGACTATATAAAGAATTCTTATAACTCATAATTTTTTAAATGGGCCAAAAATATAAATACATATTTTATCAAAGAAGATATTTCAATGGCTAATATACATGAGAATAAATTATCACCATCAACAGTCAATAAGGAAATAAACTTAAAATCATTATTAGGGGCGCCTGGGTGGCTCAGTGGGTTAAAATGTCTGCCTTTGGCTTGGGTCATGATCTCAGAGTCCTGGGATCGAGCCCCACGTTGGGCTCTCTGCTTGGCAGGGAGCCTGCTTCCTCCTCTCTCTCTGCCTGCCTCTCTGCCTACTTGTGACCTCTCTCTCTGTCAAATAAATAAAAAAATCTTTAAAAAATAAAATAATTATTAGATCCTTCTACATATCCACTACAATGGCTATGATAAAAAGCAAAGATTATATTACGAGCTGGTGAGGATATACAGAGAAATAGGAATGTTACATTAATTCTGGTGGAAATGTAAAATAGTACAGCCCCTTTAGAAAAAAAGATTTGTAATTTCTTAAGTTGTTAAACAGTTACTTGTCAAACAACTTAGCAATTCCATTCTTAGGAATCTATCCAAGAGAAATGAAGATATTTGTCAACAGAAAGAAATGTGCATAAATGTGGAGAAAGGGGAACCCTCTTACATTGTTGGTAGGAATGCAAGTTGGTGCAGCCACTTTGGAAAACAGCACGGAGATTCCATAAGAAATTAAAAACAGAGCTACCCTATGACCCTGCAATTGCACTACTGGGTATTTATCCCAAAGATACAGATGTAGTGAAAAGAAGGGCCATCTGTCTGTCCCCAATGTTGATAGCAACAATGGCCACAGCCACCAAACTGTGGAAAGAATCAAGATGCCCTTCGACAGACGAATGGATGAGGAAGATGTGATACACATATACTACGGAGTATTATGCCTCCATCAGAAAGGATGAATACCCAGCTTTTGTATCAACATGGACTGGACTAGAGGAGATTGTGCTGTGTAAAATAAGTCAAACAGAGAGAGTCAAGTATCATATGGTTTCGCTTATTTGTGAAGCATAAGGAATAACACGGAGGACATGGGGAGATGGAGAGGAGAAGGGAGTTGGGGGAAATCGGAGGGGGAGATGAACCATGACAGACTGTGGACCCTGAGGAACTAACTGAGAATTTTGGAGGGGAGGGGAGGGGACTGGGAGGTTGGGTGAGCCTGGGGGTGGGTACTGTGAAGAGCACATATTGTATGGAGCACTGGGTGTTGTGTATAAACAATGAATTCTGGAACACTGAAAAGAAATTTAAAAAAATTAAAATTAAAAATTAAAATTAAAAAAATGTGTATGAATGCTGCATTGTTTATAACAGCCCAAACTGGGAATAATCCAAATACACATTAATTAATAAAAGGACATACGATGTTTGCTATAAACATATAGTAAAATACCACCAAATAACTTTTTCAAAAAATTACAGATGCATGCTATAATATTAATGAACTTAAACCATGCTAAGTGAAAGATAGCATAGCACAGGATTCCGTTTATATGAAATGTCTAGTAAAGACAAATTTAAAGAAACAAAATATATCCATGCTTGTGGCTAAAGATGAGTTGTAATTAACTGCAGAACATTTAAAAAATCAACTGAGTTATATACTTAAAATGAATGAATTTTAGCTATGTAAATTATACCTCAATTGCCATCAAAAAATAAATCAAAGGAATATACACTGTACAGAACAAAAATTTGCTGAATACCCAATAAAAAACAGTAAATGACAAAGGAACAAAATTTCATGATACCTAGAGAAAACTAAGACAACATGGAAGATGTAAAAACAGCCACAACAATAACAATGGAAATATTAAAGTGCTATTCCCTGCATCAAACAGCCTAAATCCAAAACAAGATCTATCTATAACCTGTCTACAAGAAACATGCTTTAAATTCAGGGAGACAGAGGCACCTGGGTGGCCCAGTTGGTTAAGTATCTGCTTTTAGCTGAGGTCAAGATCCCAAGTTCCTGGGATCAAGCTGGAACCCCATCCCTACCCCCAATCACTTCCTGTTCAGAGGAGAGCCTCCTCCCTCTCCTTCCTCTGTCCTTCATCCCCACTCATGCTCTCTCTCAAATAATTAAATATAATATTATAACTAACTAACTAACTAAATTCAGAGACATAAATAGACTGAAAGCAAATGGATAGAAAACAGCAACACCAGGGCCCAGCAACCGTAAGAGAGCTGGAGGAGACAGAGTAATATATGAGAAAATGAACTTTAAAACATGAAATACTATTAGAGACAGAGAATGAGGTTTCATATTGATAAATGGCCAAGCATAAAGAAGATGCAATAATTACATATATACACACATCAAAATTGATCCAGGATAGAAGTAAAAGTGACAAAAGTGAAAAAAAACATTAAGACAATTTAACAATTACATTTTGAGATTTAAATACCCCACTCTTAATACTTGATAAAACAATGAGAAAACCAGTAAAGACATCAACAACTAAAAGACACTACCAGCTAGGCAGATTCTTTGTGAAAACCCCAGCACAGACGCTACATAGTCTTTCAAAGTACAATGGTGTATTATCCAGGATAAACCTGACATTAGATCATTAAAAAGTATCAGTAATTAAATTTTATTCTAATCATCGAAAGGACGTACTTCTAACCACAACAAAATGAAGCAATAAATCAACCAGAGGGGGAAAAATAAATTGAGAACTCCCCAAATATTTGTTGAATCCTGCACGTCTAAAGACCCACTGATCATAAAGAAAATCATGATGAAAACTAGAAAATTTCTGAACTGAATGCATATCAAAACAAAGAAAAATATATGGGTTGCAGTTAAAGCACTGTGTAGAGGGAGATTGGTATCTTCAAAATGCTATCATTTCAGTAGACACAGAAAAGTCATTTGATACGATCTAATAAAACTTACCATAATGAAACAATCTAGCATTAAAAGTGAATTTCTCAGCTTTACAAAATATACTCCTAAGAAGCTAACCTCACATTTAATGGTGAAAGAGTGAATGCCTTTTCCTAAAATTGTTATAGGGAAGTACACTGGCACCTCTAGCCAGTGCAAAAGGTAAGGAAAGAAGAAACAAAAAAGAGAATGGTGGCTGATGTTGGAGATGGGGACAGGGTCTAAATGCAAAATAACATGGGGGAACTTTTGGGGATGGTAAACTGGTTCTAAAACTATTTTATGGAGACAGATGCACAACTGTTTAAGTTTATTAAAAAAAATCACTGAATCACATCCTTATATTGAATTAATTCATTGGTATGTAAATTATGTTTCTGAACTTTGTTTTAAAAATATTACTACAGGGCACCTAGGTGGCTCAGTTGGTTAAGGAGCTGACTGGCTTGGCTTCAGCTCAGGTCATGACCTCAGGTTTGTGGGGTCGAGCCCCATGTAGGACTTGGCACAGAGTCTGCTTGTCTCTCTCCCTCCCTCCCACCCCTCCTCTGCTCATCTGCGTTTTCTCTGTCTCTCTAGAATAAAATCTAAAAAAATATTTCTGAGATAACAAAACTTGAGCAAGTTACTTACTGTCTGCAAGAATTTTTAAAATTTTCATTTTTAATTGGACAGCTACATGCAAGAAAAATGAAACTGGACTACTTTCTAACACCATACAAAAAAATTGAATTCAAAATTAAAGACCTAGGTTTGAGACCTGAAACCACAAAAAATCCCAGAAGAAAACACAGGCATTAATTTCTTTGACATTGATCATAGCAAAACTTTTCTGGACAGGTCTTCCTAGGCAAGGGCAACAAATCAAAAACAAAACTACTGGGACTACATCAAAATAAAAAGCTTCTATAGAGCAAAGGAAACAATAAAACAAAAAGGCAGCCTACTGAATGGGAGGTGAAGATACCTGCAAATGATATATCCAGTAAGGGGTTAATATCCAAAACATATAAAGGACTATACAACTTAACACCAAAATAATAATAATAATAATAATAATAAATGGGCAGCGTACCTGAATAGACATTTTTACAAATAAGATATACAGAATGGCTAACATGAAAAGATGTTCAAAGCACTAGCCATCAGGCAAATCCAAAAACCACAATCAGATATTACACCTGTCAGAATGGCTACAATTAAAAAGACCAGAAATAACAAGTGTTGGTGAGAATGTGGAAAAAAAGGAACCGTGGACACCATTCGTGGGAATGTAAATTGGTGTAGCCACTATGGAAAACAGTTTAAGGTTTCCTCAAAAAATTAAAAATAGAAATACCATGTGATCCATTAATTCCACTACTGAGTTTATTTTGCCTAAAGAAAACAGAAACACTAATTTGAAAAGATACATGCACCCCTGTGTTTATCGCACCATTATTTATAATAGCCAAACTATGAAAGCGACCCAAGTTTCCAATGATAGATTAATGGATAAACACACACAATGGAAAGTTATACAGTCATATGAGATCAAATAAGATCTTGTCACTTGTGACAAGATGGATTGGCCTAGAGGGTATCATGTTAAATGAAATAAAGTCAGACTGAGAAAGACAAATACTATATGACTTCACTCATCTGTGGACTCTTAAACACAAAACAAATGAAAAAACAAACAAAAAGCAGAATCAGACTTATAAATACAGAGAACAAACTCACAGTTGCCAAGGAAAAGGGTGATGAGGAGTAGAAGACACAAGCTTCCAGTTACAAAAGCACATGGTGCATATAATGTGTACATAAAAGGTACAGCATATGCAATATGGTCAGTGACACTGAAAACAGCATTGTATGATGACAAATGGCAGTTCTTTTTTTTTTTTTTTTAAGATTTTATTTATTTATTTGACAGACAGAGAGCACAAGTAGGCAGAGAGGCAGGCAGAGAGAGAGAGAGAGAGGGAAGCAGGCTTCTCGCGGAGCAGAGAGCCCGATGCGGGGCTCGATCCCAGGACCCTGAGATCATGACCCGAGCCGAAGGCAGCAGCCCAAACCACTGAGCCACCCAGGCACCCCGACAAATGGCAGTTCTACTTGTAGTGAGCATAGCCTAATGTATAGAGATACTGAGTCACTATATTGTATACCTGAAACTAATGTAATATTGTGTCAACTATACTCAAATTTAATTAAAAAATAAAATTTGTGTTTGGTGGGCAGGAAAATAATAAATGAAACAAGATGGGATTGGGAGAGAGACAAACCATAAGAGACTCAATCTCACAAAACAAACTGAGGGTTGCCAGAAGAAGGCGGGTAGGGAGAGGGTGGTGGAGTTATGGACATCGGGGAGGGTATGTGCTATGGTGAGTGCTGCGAAGTGTATGAACCTGGCGATTCACAGACCTGTACCCCTGGGGCTAATAATACATTATATGTTAATAAAAAATAAAAAATTTAAAAAAAATTAAAAATTAAGTAAAATAAAATTTGTTTTTAATTTCAAAAACTCATGTAATGCATTCTTCTTGAAAGCCATGGTAATGCAGTAATAAAAGCACAATCCTAGAGTTGCTATCCAATTCTTCAAACAACAAATTAAAAACGTTCATACTTAGTATGGATCTTCTGCAGAGTTTCACACTACAGATTTGTTTCAGTACTTAATCAAGAGCCAGAGATGCATACTGGACCACTATATGTGGATGAACTTTTAGGAGTAAACACTTCGGGGTATAATACTCAGGCTTTTCCATTACTGACCAGAATATATCTTGTTAATTCTCTATAATAATTTGCAAAATAATTCTGACTCATCTCCTGTAGCATGAATTTTCATGTGACAAACAGAAAAAAAACCATAATCCAATCTGTTCGCCTCAGTTACCACCCACTTGTGGACCTACCACACCAGGGGTCTCACATAAGTGATAGCATGCACACACCCTGTATTCGTTTTTCCAAGCAATGGAAAATTTTCCAAGCAATGATATTATGTCAGAATCAACTGTACCATCTGAAAAAGGAATTTTCCCATCCATCATTTTTTGGGTTATAATACTGGGTATTAACCTTACAGTTGTTTTGATAATCTAGGTGACCATGTGACATACTTACTACAGAAATATGACTTTAATGATGCTTTTCAAGTGCTGGTCTCTTCCTTGCCTTTGGCAAAAATAACAGTAATCAGTTTTGTAAACTCTGTATTATGATTGTTCTGAAATAACTCAAATGGTTTACCAGAGAGGTTATTGTGCTTTGTTCGAAAATTAAGCAAAAGTTCATGACCCTAATTGGCAGAGATCTCTAACCTGAAAAGCTCTAGGGGAAGATTTTAAAAAAATTTTCTTTCAATCCAATAAAATCTAATTTTAAAAGACTTTTATCTTCATATATCCCACCATATCACTTTCTGTTGTGGCTCCTTCTGTGGTCTTCACATGCTAATTTGCTTCTCTGCAAATATACAGTTTTTACCTGCCACACTCGTAATATAGTCTGGTTCACAATTTAAGTTGCAGTTTCATGACTGATTTTGTCACTACATTTATATCCCAATGGTTTATTTCAGTGCTTTGGTTCACCTCAATGAATTGTGGATAAAACTCACAATAGTAGCAACGATGGCAAAAGCATATTTAAAACACACAAGCAACAAATACAAATAATATGAAAATATCAGGTGAAAGGAAACTTAGCCTGTTGTCTGACACAGTCTGAAACAAACCAATCAATATTGTCTTTTTACCATGGGTATAACCTTTCAAATGCAGTGATGATTGACAGTATCACAGAGTATGTATAAATAGTCATTAATGTTACTCTTCAAATTTGTACAATATATGTGGTCAAAAACACTTCATTATGGTTTCAACTGAAGCAATCAGACAGCTTATTGACATTTGACAGAATATAAAGATCCACTAAAAGTCCCTGGCTTATACTTTAAGAAATCCTGCATTAAAAATGTTGTCTTTCATTCCCCCTCCCCCGCCCCACCCAGCACAATCATGTACAAGTGATGGCCTGTCAAACTATCTGTGATAGTCCTTCACTCACTGCAGTTGCCAAGTGAGTAACAGCTGCAGGAGCATCATGATGACTAGGATTCTCGGCTAATAAAATTTAAAATGAAAATCATTCACAGACATAGGTCACTTATAATGCCAGGTCATAAGTGAGCCACACTGAAGTGCTTCAATGCTTGATAAAAACGTCTGGCAATGCCATAGGCCCCCAAATGGAAAAGTAGAATCATGGGCAATATATCCTGCTAGTTATTAAACAGGACAAATGATACAGGAATGAACTAAGCCCACTGAGAATATATAATTAAAGATAAAATGTTACTGAGATTTCCCGATAGATACATGCATAGAAAACATTTTTAAAGTAATTATTTGTGTTTTAGAGGTCTTAATAAGAAACAAGAGACTAATAGGTATTTGTAAAAAGCTACATAGAAGTAACCTGCTATAAATATATTTTTTTGATTTCCCAAAGCACATAACTGACATTCTCTTAGTCTCAGACTACTTTCTTTTACAGTCTATAGGATTTTTCTAGCAATCACTTCTATATCAATCTACTCTCAAATTTTTCCCACCGCACCCTTTTTTTTTTTTAAGATTTTATTTATTTATTTGACAGACAGAGATCACTAGTAGGCAGAGAAGCAGGCAGAGAGAGAGGGGCGGGGGGAAGCAGGCTCCCCACTAAGCAGAGAGCCTGATGGGGGGGGGCTCAATCCCAGGACCCTGGGATCATGACCTGAGCCGAAGGTAGAGGCTTTAATCCACTGAGCCACCCAGGCACCCTCTTACCACACCCTCTTTTCTGTGTTACAAATCTGAAAGAGTTTCAAACTGGATATTAGTACATCAGAGAATGTTTCCGAAGTCTTAAGATTTTTTTTTAAATATTTTATTTATTTATCAGAGAGAGAGAGAAAGAGAGCATGCCAGCACAGGCAGACAGAGTGGTAGGCTGAGGCAGAGGGAGAAGCAGGCTCCTGCTGAGCAAGGAGCCTGATGTGGGACTCGATCCCAGGACGCTAGGATCATGACCTGAGCCGAAGGCAGCCGCTTAACCAACTGAGCCATCCAGACGTCCCTGAAGTCATAAGATTTTTTAAGATTTTATTTATTTATTTGACAGAGCAAGAGAGGACAAGCAGGGAGAACAGTAGAGGGAGAGTGAGGCGCAGGCTCCCTGCCAAGCAGGGAGCCCAGTGCAGGGTTTGATCCCAGGACCCCAGGATCAAGAACTGAGCCAAAAGCAGATGTTTAACCATTGAGCCACGCAGGCACCCCCAAGTCATAACAGTTTTAATAGACACATTAAACTCAATTCATTGCCAAATTCTATCAATTTTTCTTTTGTCTTTAGCCCACTTTGACTTAATATACCCAATCTAATAATCCTATTCCAGTTCATTATATTAGCATCTCATACCATGGAAACTGTGCTATCTTGTGAACATGTTGGCTGCCCTGACTCTATTTTTAGATAGATACATTTTCTTGGTTGTAGTCATATTATTCTTCCTAAAACTCCCTTCCTTTCAAATGGTCAACTGTTTCTTCAAATCTTCCAATGGTTCCTTACAGACTACATCTTAACCCCCAGCTCCGTATGTTTCTGAAGGTACACCATACTGCTATTTTTGAAGTCCCTTATGACCATTTACTTCTCCTCTCCAAGAACCTCTTTCCAGACACAGTGATTATTTTCCCCTAAACATGGCTTATACTAACTAGATTCTCCACCGCAAAACTTCACTGATATCTTTCCTCTTATTCAGAGATTTTCTGCATACTTTATTTTCCTATTTAATTCCTACACTCCCTGAAATGATCCTTGGGAAGATTTTCTCAGTTTTACCTTTCACTACTTTGCCTGGTCACCTAAACCAACCTGTAATTCCTCTCCCTGGCAGAGGCTAAAGATTCAGACACCCAAACATGAGTATTACACTTCTGCTTGCTAGTGAGCCAAGCACAAAATTCAAGGGTTCTCTAGAGGGGAGGATTCTGCTTAGGAATATCTTCCTAAGACTTCAACCATGACTCTCCTCTCCATGCAGACTGGCGGCTCAGTTAGCACGACAAGAGGACGTTAGGCAATTTTGGTGCACAAAGAAATGCCCTGTATCTAGAACCATGCTGCTCTCAAATCTATGTCTACAGAGATCATAGAGAATTGTGTTTTAGCTGACTTCACTCTAACAGCTTTGAAAAAAAAAGTAAATATGTCCACCAGGACCATTTAAGGATTTTGAGATGAAGATTTATTTACATAGTTTCACACTATGGGCTGCAACACACTTCTGGTCTATGTCATATTTTATTCTGTCTTAAAAATGTCAGAAATTAAAATAATTTCTAAATATACAAGGAGAAATTGATTTCTATTTTATCAGTGCTAGTCTATAAAAAGCATATGTTTATAAAGAAATAGATGATTATAATAAGAGTGAGACGAACTATCTGAAACAACCAAAAAAAGTATGAAATTTTTCTATCAGTCTCCCTCCTACTAGCTGCACGAACTTGGGAAAATTTCTCTCTCTGAACCTCAGTTTTTTCTCAATGGACTGAGACAAAAATAATAGCAGTTCATAGTGATGTGAAAATTATTAAATAAAATGACAGTTGTAGAGCATCGAGTAGAAAATAACTCTGACATGTAATAGATGCTCAGTAACTAATAGCTCACTGCTACGACCATGAATTTAAAAACCAGGACATGGTGGGGTTATGGACATAGGGGAGGGTATGTGCTATGGTGAGTGTTGTGTGTAAACCTTGCGATTCACAGACCTGTACCCCGGGCGCTAATAATACATATGTTTATAAAACAAAAAAATTTTTTAATGGTAAATAAATAAATAAATAAATAAAAACCAAGACTTACTAGCTCAGAAGATACTGATTGGTTGTAAATCCTAAAGAAGCAGGTCCATAAAACCTCTACAGACATCTACATACACCTCAGGACAGTAATGAGCTTTATTTTTTTAATAATTTATTTATTTCAGAGAGAGAGCATAAGCAGGAGGGGCAGAAGGTTGAGAGAATTTCAAGCAGACTCCACGATGAGGACAGATCCTGACACAAGCCTTGATCTTATGACCCAAGATCACGACCTGAGCTGAAATCAAGAGCTGGACATTTAACCAACTACAGTACCCCAGTGTTCCAGGGAGTGTTTTAAAGTGTAGGATATCGTGTGTATTTTATTTTATTTTTTTAAGATTTTATTTATTTGACACAGAGAGAGAGATCACAAGTAGGCAGAGAGGCAGGAGAGAGAGAAAGAAAAGCAGGCTCCCTGCTGAGCAGAGAGCCCGATGTGGGGCCCAATCCCAGGACCCTAAGATCATGAACTGAGCCAAAGGCAGAAGCTTAACCCACTGAGCTATCCAGGTGCCCCACCTGTATTTTTAAAAAATCATTTCATTTTGATAAAAATGAAAATATTAACTAAAATTTCATTTTCACGTATTATTAAACACATAGCTCTCAGGATATAATTTTTACTTCTCTATAATCAGTCATTAATTCTGAAATTTCAAATGATCTTAAGATAATTAAACATTTTTTAAGTTACAGTTGTAAGACAATTATTAGATATGAGAAAATCACATATATTTAGGAAATTTCAACAGTACATCAAATGAAAGCCTTTGAGATGGTGCAGGCAGTAACAATGAAAGAAAAAATTTCTCATATTTAATACCTTATGACTGAACGAGGTGCGGTCGCTGAAAATAAGAACTGACTAAACTCACTGAATAAAAATTACACAATACTTTTTTTAAGATTATGTATTTGTAAATCATTAGTTGGTGGGAATACAAATCAGTGCAGTCACTAAGGAAAACAATATGGAGGTTCCTGAAGAAGTTACAAGTTGAACTATATGATCCAGTAATTCCATTTGGGGTATATATCCAAAGGAAATGAAAACAGGATCTGGAAGAGTTATCTGCACTCTCATATTCACTGCAGCATCATTCACATGGCCAGAACATGAAAGTAACATGAATGCCCATCTATGGATGCATAAGTAAAAATGTGAAATGTTGTATGTATATATGTATATACAAACACACGTATGCACACACACACAATGGAGTATTATTCAACCGTCAGAAAAACAAACACCCTATTGTTTGTGACAACTTGGATGGACCTTGAGGGCATTGTGCTAAGTTGAAGAAGTCCAAGAAAAATGAATACTGTATGATGTAATTTATATTTGTTATCTAAAAAGCTGAGCTCATAGAAACAGAAGCTAGAATGAGTTACCAGGAGCTGTGGATGAAATGGAAGGGCTATTTGTCATCTAAGATTACACACTCTCAGCAGTAACATGAATAAGTTCTGAGCATATAATATGTAACATAGTGATTACAGTTAAAAATATTGTATTGTATACATACAGATCACAAAGTTAGTAGATTTTAAATGTCCTCACCACCAAAAAAAAAAAAAAAATGGTAATTATGTGAAGCAGTGCAGGTGTTAGCTAACACTATAATGATAATCACTTTTATAATATATAAACATACCAAATTAACATGCTATACATCTTAAATGTATACAGTATTATAGGTCAATTATACCTCAACAAAACTGGGGTAAAAACCTATGATTTTGTATGTGCAAATGTTCAGAGGAAGAACAGTGGTTTAAATCAGCCTTGAAGGTATTTATCGAGAGACATACACACATAGAACAAAGTAAATAAACCCAAACTTCAGAAACATTCAAATAATGAAAAATCTTCAGTATAGGAGTTTAAAAGTAATTAACACATATTTGAAGATTCACTAATTTTTGTGCTTAAGAAATGTCAATAACATCTTTTATTCTCATGGTTCTCTAACACTGCTAATATGCAAGTCAAATTTCTGTCTCTAATGAAAAACAATTCAGATTATTTTTCAAAGAAAGAATATCTAAATTAAATCAGGCACATTTATAATCTGGCTAATCAAAAATCCTGGCACATGAATAACAGTAATGAAGAAAGTTTCACATGATGTTTTTTGACAGGAAAATTATTTTAGGACAAGGTATTAAATTCCTTAGTGGTGGTGTTTTTTCTTCTAGAAATCTATTTCTGCCTTTCAATCCCAGCATGCTGTGTTTTTTCGCCCGTTAAGTCAGTTCTTTCTCTTTCTCTGCTTTCTAGGCTTGTTCCCAAATGTCAACTTTCCCTCTCATTCACTCCCACTTACATTTCTACTATCAGATGCTTCTTCATGTCGATGCCAAATATGTATTTTTTTTAAATTCAGCTTTTGAAAATCTCCTGTTTCCTTTATACCTGCTACTATTTTATCCTATCACCATCCCTTCCAACTTCCCTCTATTGCGAAATGTTTTCTCTCTCATCAGATTTTTCTAAAATTGCATTTGCTCTTTCTACTTCTCTCTGTGCATCCATGCTAGGATAGTCTTACAGCTGTTTGTCCAAATTTCATTTCATATTTCAGTTCTCCTCTCTCTGGGCACTTTCAGATTAGGAGTAGCTTTGTGACTAGCGTTGGGCGGGGGGAGGGAAGTGAACCAAAGTGATGCATGTCATTGTCAGTCAGATGCCTTGAAGAGCCAGTGTGATTCATTATGTAGCTTTTCTGCTGCCAAGACAACCATCAACTTTCCAAGTTGTGGAGACAACATCCAACTGTGGATCCATGAATGAGGATGATATGGATCAGAAAATCTTGGCAACACATCCTCGACACATAGCATGAATGAAAAATAAACTTTAATTCACTGAGATTTAGAGCGGTTTGGTAACCACATCCCAGCAGAAATTGTTACCTTAGACAGGATGTTGCTGTGACTTCAAAGAAAGAAGAAAAAGTAAAACATATGACATTGGCTCAGCAGTTAGGTCTAGGACTGTGAATGACGCAGAATGTATTGTCAGAAGTAGTAGGAACGAAAGTGAGAATTTACTGGAGCTGGAAGAGGAAACTTCTCCTTAGCCCCATAAAGTACAAAATAAAATCAAGACAGCTTTAGAGAAACAAAAGTAGATTAAAACTCAGCTTTTATAAAGAAAAAATATTAAATGATACTAATTATTAAAAACTTTCAATTTATTAAACTGCCTCAGGACAAGGATGTGATTAAATTTGTGGCCTTCATTTCCATTGTTAGAGCCTCTGAAAGATTGAGATGCACTGGAGAAAAGTTAAGCTAATGTGTGTGTCCATAGTAAATACTTTTAATGGTAAAAGATGACTCGGAGGAAAAAAAAAGATGAAGGGTGAGTGTCTCCACTTTAAGTTTATATAACTGAAGTATCCTCAATTAAAAGGAACTGTGGATGTGGATATTTGACCATGTCGCTGAGTAGAATCAAACAGTTAACAAGCCAAGTACGTACTGGAAATATAATTCCCAAAGCACAGCCTACAACAGACTGTGAGTCAACAAGACTTGAGATGACCCATGAGGCCTCAACAATCTATGAGCAGAAAGTATGCTGAAAAAAAAAATCTCTCTCAAAAAAGACACACCACCAAATGCCTATATCAGCTGTGTCCAAAGAAGATAATAAAGACTAGAGCAAAAGAACTAGAACAAATGTTCAAAGGGGCTTCTAGAAAGTAGAAAATAAGGCTTAGTTAGCTTCCATCACCTCTCCCTGGAGTTAGAACGCTCACAGTTACATGCTCAGCAACCTTTAAGAACTGCTACAAACCGGGGCGCCTGGGTGGCTCAGTGTGTTAGGCCTCTGCCTTTGGCTCAGGTCATGATCTCAGGGTCCTGAGATCGAGCCCCGCGTTGGGCTCTCTGCTGAGCAGAGAGCCTGCTTCCTGCTCTCTCCGCCTGCCTCTCTGCCTACTTGTGATCTCTCTCTGTCCAATAAATAAATCTTAAAAAAAAAAATAAAGAAAGAACTGCTACAAACCAAGGTGAGCTACAATGAGACTCCCATTCTTTTTCTTTCTGGGATCAGGTATTTTGGTTATCCTGTTCCTAATCCATCTTGTACATTAGGTAAGAAAGAAGGCAGAACACTATTATTTTTTACTCTAGGGCTGTAGCTCAAAAGAGGACACACAAAGAACTGAGGTAGACTATTTTCCTCACCTTCTGAAGAAAAGACAACTATAAGTAAAGCAGTGTCTGAACTCTGAAGTCTGGATGTGAGTAGCTGGGCTAGAGGGTAGCTTTCTTGATCAGGGCATGAGGGTAGTGGGTATTAGGCAGAGATTAAACCAAAACTTTTCTAACAAAAGTGCTCATTTTGAAATCATTTGACATGTTCCTCAATATTCTGGTTCTTCTAATGGATACATGGAAAAAGCAAATTTTTCTGCTGCCTTGAAGTTATCTATGGCTGCAGACTTCCTTTAGTAATAAAATGTAAGTAGAAGTGATTTGTGACAACTCTGGGTTAAAGCCCCTAAATCCAGTACTCAATTCACCATTTCTTCAGCCCCTGCCATAGTGAATGATGTTCCAGATGGAGCCAGTTCTATCAGCCTGAGTCCCCGAATTAGCACACTCAGAATATAGTCCCTTCTGGATTGCAATGAATGCACATTACCAAGAAACAGACCTTTGATTTTTTTTTTTTTAATTTTTTTAAGCCCTAAAACCTTGAGTCTTTTACCTCAGCATAACCTAGCCCATTTTGGCCAATGCTCATATTACTTTTACTTGTTACTCTGCCTTTTATGTAATAACTCTATCTGTAAAAATACTAACTAGTCAAAATTACCTTTTTTCTTAAGTTCTTAAATCTTTTCCACTAGGTGACAAGATTCTTTACAGGAAGTATCATTTATTATGGTACTTGGGAAATACAGGAACAAAAACATTTATTTGCATGTATATGGCAACCTTTTAAATTAAATTCTACTTGAATTAATCCTTCAGTTTCTTTCTTAAGTGACTTCGCAAGGTCTTAAATGACTTCTGGTGGCTAACTTTTTGGCTTGCCTCTTAAATACTTCTCTCCCTTCTCATCATAAAATCTCTCTTTATAACAGGGAACTTACTCTTTGTGGCTCAAGTAGAAATAAACTCATCACCATCAGCACTATTCTTCTGCTTTGTGATAGTAACTTAGAACACAATGATTACCATAAGAATGAGTCCCTTGCAGGGTTGGCTTCAGGGATATAGGACTTGCTTAGTCAAAGACAGCTCCACTCTTAACTCAAAAGGGCCTTTCAGTAAGCTTAATGTTCTATTGCTACATTCTAGAAACTTAACTTCTGAGCAAGAGTCTTCACTTTCACTTTGCAAGGAGCCCTGCAAATTATGCAGCCTGTCCTGAGTATATGTCCAACACATTTTCTTTTTTTTTTTTAATTTTATTTATTTATTTGACAGAGAGAGAGATCACAAGTAGGCAGAGAGGCAGGCAGAGAGAGGGGGGAAACAGGCTCCCCGCTTAGTAGAGAGCACGATGCAGGGCTCCATCCCAGAACCCTGAGACCATAATCCGAGCCCAAGGCAGAGAGAGGGTCAACCCACTGAGCCACCCAGGTGCCCCTACAACATATTGTCGATCAAAGCATCTCATCAGGGCTTGCTGCTGAAAGTGTGGGGTAAGACTTTGTCTTTGCATTATTGATCCAGAATTTCAGGAAGTGATTTTTTTTCCACTGATGACCGAAGTCTGAAGTAAGCAAACCCAAAAATGGGTACGTTGAATCCAGAAACTGAATACAAATTAGACCCAGCTAGAAAAGATCAACTGAAAGATCAACAGAAATAGAGTAAATAATATGGTACTGATAATGTTGTCGAGCCTCTATTCCCAGCCTAAAGCCTGAAATACTACTGGAGCAGGTATGTGAGTCAATAAACTCCCATTTCAGCTTAAACTAGCATGAGCAGTTTTTGCCACGTGACTCTCAAGCAGTTCTCACCATAACATGTTTTATTTTTGTGCTAATCTCATTTGTTTTTCTGCTTCCCTAAAATGTTCTTGGGCAGGTCTGGAAAAGCACCATACTTTGCATAAAATAAGCTCCTTTCACTGGAGGAGATTATCCTGAGTGAAATAAGTCAAGCAGATAAAGTCAATTACCATATAGTTTCAAGTACTTGAGGAGCATAAGGAATAACATGGAAGACATTGGGAGATGGAGAGAAGTGAGATGGGGGAAGTCAGAGGGAGAGAAAAACCATGAGAGACTGTGCACTCTGAGAAACAAACTGAGGGTTTTGGCGGGGGGGGGGGGGGGGGGGTCCGGTGATGGGTACTAAGGAGGGCATGTATTGCATGGAGCACTGGGTGTGGTACATAAACAATGAATTTGGTAACACTGAAAAGAAATAAAATAAAATGGAAAAAAAATAAGCTCCTTTCCTGGAGCAATTCCCACAGCAATTCCTGAATGCCCATACCGGTTATAGATTTGGTACTCAATACGGAACGATCAGTACAGAACGAAAACCTAATACAGGTATCAAAGGCCAGAACTTCTTTATGCTATTTCTTGGAATTTTTTTTACTAACAGGTCCTCAATGTAGACCGAATGCTATACCTCTATTCTGAAGTAATATTTATCATATATACCTTCCCGTTCTCAGAGAATCCAAAATAAACCTGCCAAATCAAGCACCAGTGAGAACTAATCTAATCATCACAAGAAATCAGCTGTTATCTTTAAAGTATTCATTTCTGTACACCCGACATAAAGAATACAAATTTACTTCTGCTTTTCAAATAGAAACAGTAAATGGAATTAAATGAAAATATATGACAATTATATTATGATAATATGACTAAAGTACTAAGATGAATTGTTAATCATTACTTAGCAAATTACAACTTTCATACGGAGAAAATAATACCTTACATATATAATGAATAATATTACACTTGGACTAATACGGTTGTAAGTTAATTATAGGCTACACAGCTGATTTAGTTTCATTTACCTAAGGAGCTGTTCTGACCCTGTTGCAGATTAATTACATCTTCAGGAATACACTCTCATTTATCATTGTCACTTGCAGCATTCTAGCTCTTAGCGAGAGTGGAGTGCTTTTTTTTAATGTAAAAAAAAAAAAATTCCTTAGCTGTGATACATTTTGTAAGTTTACTCATTAAAAGCACATGACAGCTAAAACCAGGTAAGATTAAATTAGCTATGGAACATTAGGAAAGTTCATGTCGCAGAAATTAAATGACTATAAGAAAATCAAAATTCTGTTAAAATCATTCAAGTCAGACAAAAGCCTCCTCTATATTTTACAGCATTTTTTTAGAAGATCGTAAACTTTGAAATATATGTATAGAAAATGTACGGCACATTAGGAATCCCTGTATGCTTAGGTAGCTTTTTAATACTCCCATTTTCTAAGTTTGTTAGAAATATTCAAAAGAATAACATGCTTACTTTTATATACATAAAGAATGTTATTTATATTATGATGGGAATTTTATACCATTTGCTGTTCTCTAACAATGAAAACGTTGTTAATTAAATATGAGCAAGAGAAAGAACCAAAGACATCTGTCTGTAGGTTGGAATAAAGTAGAACATTTATTCATTCATAATAAATGATCATTTAATATCTGCTGGGAACTGCGATATAATAATGTATGTGCAAAGAGTAGGCATACTTGAAAATCCACATTCCTGATCTCAAGGAGCTCAGGTTTTAGGGGAAAAAACATAGATTACTATATAAATAAATTCAAACTGTGATTAATGTTAAATAAAGAGTTGTGAAAAGCAATACAAGGGCCTAAGAAGGAGTGGAAAACCCAATCTAGTAGTTTAGGAAAGACTTTTTTTTAGAGAAGAGTAGTCTGAGTTGATTACTCAAATATGGACAGCAGCTAACCTTAGAACTTGTGAATAAGGAAAGGGTGGATATATTTGGGGGAAATTAGAAGAGGGGAAGAAGACAGTGGTCAGTTTCATCCAGCATTGATGACATGAGAAGCAACAGAGTCAAGAAAAAGTATTTTGGAAACTGAAGGAAATTTCCAAAATGGAGATGAAGAAAGGCCAAAACATGCTAAGGCGTTTGAAATTCATCTGGATGAAACCGTGGGTCATTGCAGGCAAGGCTATCTAGGAGGAGCTTGGATTTCAGGAATCAAGACTGGAGGTAGAAAAGAGCAAGAAGGAAACACTGCAATGGTGCAAATGAGAGGTGATGAGACTGAGCTACTTATGAGCTGGGGGTGCAGAGAGGACCATCATTTGGAGGATATTCAGTTACAGAATCATTGGGATTCCTTCACTGGTTGTGGGAATTAGTGAAACTCCAGGAGATCTAAGATGGGTGACAGAGAGAATGTGGTCATCTATAGAGATGATGGCTGAAACCCCGAGGAGAATGAAACACCCCAGGTAGATGTGAAGAGAAAAGAGCAGAACAGAATAATAACCCTGGTGACCCTCAACAATTAAAGGGCAGACTGGAAGTCAGAAAGGCACTCGAAGGTCACACACCCAGCAAGTTGGTCATGGAATTGTAAGACTTGAGAGGATATGGGTTGAGGAAGTCCAAGGAAGAAAAGAAACTGAGGAAATAGAAACTGCCGTCAGATTAAGTGCAGCAAAACATTGAGAAAGATAGTGTTACTAGAATGGTAAATTTGAAAGTCAAGAGTGACAATAGCCAAACAAGTTTTAGCCAAGTGGTATGGGAGAGAGTAAGTAGAGAGCAGAACCAGCTAGCATTGGTTAAGCAACTAAAATAGTAGTGACAACTAAATAATAAAAAAACTAAATAGTAGTGGCAACTAAAAAATAATTGTTTTATACTCAGAAATTAGATAGGAATCAAGATTTCTTTTTTAAAAATTGACAAGTTTTGTTTTCTTCTTTCCCCAAATATTGTGAACATTTAAAATAGTCTGTTTCATATTTCATATTTTAATTTAATTTTTTAATTTAATTTTTTGTGTTCCAAAATTCATTGTTAATATTTCAAATTAAACCTTGCTTTATGCCATCTTCTAAAATCAAAATCTACTGTAAACCTTTTTGAGTGATAAAGAAAATGCAGAAAAAAATAACTCAGAAGTATTGAAGTCTGAACATTTAAAAAAAAAATTACCTGATGGGAAAAAAAGACAAATAAAAAAATATAATATTCAACTGTTTAATAAAAAGAACAATTTTTTGTAAATTTATTAATAAAACATGAACAACAATTTTGTTTCAACCTCTGATTTGGTATTGTAGTTTGGGGTTTTTAGTTTATAAAGTAAAATCAAATCATAGAATCCACTACTGGTTTTTAAATGATGGAGCTGTTGGACAAAAATCCCAGTGTTTTGTGTCTGATGCTTAATGAATAACTTAATTTTAATTCAGTAAAGAATTATTCTTTTCTCTAAAAATAATTTACTACACAGTTTAATGTGGCCTGGCCAATAAAAGAGAAACACTATGTAAGCTAAAGAAAATGGTTGGAATTAAATTCACATTAAAATTCTGTAAGAAGGGGCGCCTGGGTGGCTCAGTGGGTTAAGCCGCTGCCTTCGGCTCAGGTCATGATCTCAGGGTCCTGGGATCGAGTCCCGCATCGGGCTCTCTGCTCAGCAGGGAGCCTGCTTCCTTCTCTCTCTCTCTGCCTGCCTCTCAGTGTACTTGTAATTTCTCTCTGTCAAATAAATAAATAAAATCTTTAAAAAAAAAAATAAATAAAATAAAATAAAATTCTGTAAGAAAATAAACTGTTTTGAGATAAAATTATCAAGTATTTGAGATTTTTGATCTTTTTGTGATTGACAATTCATTCAAATAATGTAAAACTTTGAGATAAATAACCTATTTCAGAAGCAAATGTCCTAGGAGACAGCATCTTCCAACAAAAATATGAAGTTGACTTTACAGGAAAAACATTTTATACCAATATAGCATTAATGTCATTCTAAATTTCTTGTCATAAAATGGGGAAAAATACATTTCAAAACAATGTCTTTCTACAATGAGAATTATAGTATTCATTTGATTAACTTGTAATTTCTCCAATATATAATCCAAGTTCCTCATTTAGGAATCACATAACAATTATTCTTCTCTGTATTACAATGGAATTATCTTTAGACCAACAGAATTAGCTAAAACAAATTTAAAGGTGGTAGCTTCAAAATTATATAATGTTTATAATAAGGAGGTAGATGAAGTGGACAAATCAAAGAAAATAAGATTTTAAAAAAAGATTTTGATCATGTTCAGACCCAATTTTATTGATTTCAGGCCCAGACAAAGAACTCTATGTCCCTATACAGTCTGCGATCATAACTAAATTTCTACAGTTATTTCCTTTGTATTTTCAGAAAAGGCATAGGAAAATATATAAGGTAAGAAAGGGCTGATGCTAAAGGAATTCTGATTGGTAACTATTCCACTAACCTGAAATTTATGGTTATGAGAATTAAGCAGTCATATTTTTCCTACACTGGCGGAGTGACTGAGCAAGGCTGAAGGATATTAAATCATAACCATGCAAATATCTATTTGATAGTACATTTGGGTGGTGATATATATGGTGCACTAAAAGTCCACTTGTCTTTGTCAGATTTCTTCCAGACGCAGAGAGTAATTTCACAGTGAGTATAGACCCATTTCCAATTTCAGAAGTACTAATGTGGATAAGGTTTTCATTTTCATGTTGGCTTTCACTTTTTACACAGTGTGTGATACTAATTTGTTTCTGGATATGTTCTACAAAAATTGGAGGACCCTTCCAGAAGCCTTTGAAATTCTTATTGCCTTGCTTGTTTCTGCTCACAGTGCTGACTTCTGTGCTGAAGAGTGTCCAAATTGGAACTTACTGGGATGATTAACAGCTGCTACAAAATCAATACTCTATGTAGGGAAAACAGAATTGGGCTAAGATGGTCTTACATGAGCACTATTCTGTGGCAGAATAGTGTGTCAGCAAGCCAAACATAATTTTTGTTGGTGGAAGCATTTCCATGGATATAATCCATGGGCTTTTCAGGCTCCACCTCAGAGACCCAGGGGGTGAGGAAGATAATTCATATGTTTTAATTATGCATAATTATGCATATTCTCAGTTACAAAAATGATCACTGTTACACTTAGTAAGAAATTGGTTTACTTAAATCTTCCATCATTTTAACCTTTATTGTGGCTGAAACACTAAGTCATACTATTATTGCTATTGCAATCTGCTACAAAATGAGTCCTATTTTTTTCTCCACAAATTAAATTGAAAGGTAATACAGTGTTTGTATTTTGGTTTATGATGCATTGACGTTCCAATTATAGAACAGTAAGCTAATTGCTGACATATGCCCTAAAAATCCTTTATATTTCTGGGACTAAATAAATTTTTTACAACAAATTATTATACTACTTACAATAACTTAGTATAATAACTTTATAATAATAAGATAAATATGCTAACAGTTTAAGGGAAAAAAATTAATTCCCTGAACAACTACTTTCTTTTATTTCACCTTCAAGCAAAGATACATATGCCTAATATTTTACCTCCAATATACTGGAATTAACACTTCTTCCTGGCACAATGTTTATCTTTGTATCTATATAATGCTTATCCCAGGAGTCAGAGCAGGCAGCCAGTCAGTATTTATGGAATGAACTAATGGATAAACTCCTTTGGAACTAAAACACTAAGCAGCAGTAGGGCACTAAAGCCGTGATAACCCAGTATTTTAGATATTTTACACTGACGTCAAGTATAGCATACCATCAGAGGTTAAGATATGTTTATTCAGCAATACGGTTCACAAATCCTAGTAAGAGGCCCGTAAAAGGAATATTTTGCTGATCTGTGTGACTCATTCTTTCATCAGGAACATCTATGAGTACTAACACTCCTCTCCCTGACACTGCATGCAATACTCTCCTTACTTCAAAATTGCATGTGTTGCTTGGGTGAAGGATACATCTCAGGGAAAGAAAAAATTAATGCATAAAGGGACTTAAAATACTTTGTGTGTGTGCTGTGAGGCATCTGC
Source organism: Mustela nigripes (assembly GCF_022355385.1). NCBI lineage: Eukaryota > Metazoa > Chordata > Mammalia > Carnivora > Mustelidae > Mustela > Mustela nigripes. Next base: position 59,780,952 of record NC_081560.1, on the reverse strand, counting down.
CATTAATTTGAACTACATCCCTTGCATATTAAATATGTAATCTTCCTTTGCTTTCTGGGCTATTGAGAAAAGTGAATATTTTGGAACACAGAGCCATCATAAAGTATGGATTCTATTGTTCCTGTATGTGTGGGACTCCCATCAGCATTTTATCTAGAAATTGATACTCCAGCCTAAAGCCCAAAAGACAAAATCATAAGTCAGGGTCAATGTTGTAATAAACTGGGAAAATCAGCTATTCACAAAAACAGAAAGCTAGAAACTTAAATTAACAAGATATTGGTCTTAAGGCTAATACTGAGGGCCTTGAGATCCTCGGAATACATAAGGACCAACCCGAAAGGGAGAATAGCCAAAGAGAAACTGGAGCTTTAAGTAAACAGAAAGGAAAGAAGAGTAATTCAAAAAATATATGTACTCTTATGTTAACTGCAGCATTATTTTCAATAGCCAAGATATGGAAACAACCTAAGAGTCCATCAATGGATGAATGGATAAAAACAATTGTACGTATGTGGTGTATACGTACAATGAAATACGATTCAGTTATGAAAAACAACGGAATCTTGCCATTTGCAACAACATAGATGGCCCGAGGGCATTATGCTACCTGAAATAAGTCAAACAAAAACAAATACATATGATCTTACTTATATGTGGAACCTAAGAAATGAAAGAAACAAAACCAAAGCAAACAAAAAAACGAGCTCATAAATACAGAGAATAGATCAGTGGTTGCTGAAGAAGCCAAAGGGGTAAAGGGGATCAAAAGGTATAAACTCCCAGCTATAAAATAATCATGGCAATATAAAATAAAGACACTATGTGACTCTCTAAGTCACTTTTATCATAGTACCTACAAATGGAGACTAAATGAGAACTCATTTTACCAACCTTATTCTCCAATAGTGATTGGAGATGTTTAGAAGAGTGTCCGCAATATAATGGCTACTCACATAAACGTAATTAAATTGTACAAATGAATGAAAAGACATGAAAGTGTGCAAAATACAAAAAGAATCAATAGAACAGCAATTATAGTTTAGGAAATTCTATACACTTAAAATGTGATCTAAGCAAATAAAATCACACCAAATCTCAAATCATTATTAAATGCTATAAGAGGTGGGGATATAAAGCAGGTTAAAATGAATTTGAATGAGCATTTAAGTATCATGGTAGTAGGTTTGAAAATATTTAAATACATGTGAATAATCCTGTGAAATTTTAAATACCTTTACTTTTTACTCTTTTTGTTGTTGTTGTTTAGATTTTATTTATTTGATTGAGAGAGAAAGCACAATCAGGAAGAGGCAGAAGGAGAAACAGACTCACTGCTGAGCTGGGAGCCCATTGCAGGACTGGATCCCAGGACCCTGAGATCATGACCTGAAGATGAAGGCAGATGCTTTACTGACTGACTGTCACCCAGGTTCCTCAATCCTGTGAAATTTTAAAGGTTACCCATTGCCCCATATTTTTGAATTAAGAAGAGAAAGTTTCATTTCCCTTTCCATATCTCCACACTCTAGAGGTTAATATTCTGAACATGTATTTACTTTTTTTTAAGATGTATTTCCTTATTTGAAAAAGACTGCAAGGGCTCCTGAAAGGGGAGAGGCAGAGGGAGAGGGAGAGAATCTCAAGCAGACTCCGGCCGAGCAAGGAGCTCTAGCTCACAGCCCTGAGATCAGGCATGATCTGAGACAAAATCGAGAGTCTGATGCTTAACTGACTGACCCCCCCCAGGTGCCCCTATTTACTGACTCTCTTGTAAGTTCTTAGACCCAGAACTGTATAAAACCATTCATATTTTATCACCACCATCATCTCTAATATTTATTAAGTAGCAGTGCTATGTACTGTTTGGAGTCTATAAACTCAATTCCCACAACTTCTTAAGAAAGTCTCTGTATCATCCCCATTCACGTAGAAGAAACAGTGCTTACTTACAGACAATTTGCTTTTGTGATTTAACATGATACTTTTGGGACCTCTTTTCCTGTTACATAACATCTAAAATTTGAGAAACTTTCAAGTTGTTCACAACTGTATGTCATTAAATATAATTGGTGCAGCCTGGGCTTTTGTATTATGTATTTCTTTAGAATGGATTCTTAGAAATGGGATTGATGGTTCAAAGTTATTCACATTTTAAATTTTAACAAATGCAATCAAATTATTATCCAGAGATTAAATTTATAGATCACACAATTATGAATGTGCCTAGTTTTGTACATACTTATTGACCATAGACAAAATATGATACCCACTGCATAATTTTGCATTTCCTTGTAAACTAGTACCATTTAGAATATTTTCATTTGGCTATTCACTGTAATTCTTATAGTCTTAGTCTATTTTTCTATTAGATGCCTGTCTTTTATTAAGAATGACATTGGGGAGGGTATGTGCTATGGTGAGAAAAATTTAAAAAATAAAAAATAAAAGAATTCCCATTTGTTTACTAAACCCATGTTTATTACTTATACAGAAAATAACTTCACTGACTGCTAATTTCTAATGAATTTTAACATTTTTTTAAATGAAGGGTTATGAAAAATAATTATAATTTCCTTTTCCTTTATGGGTTCTAAGTTTCCGATTGGCCTGAGACAGGTTTCTCCTATCTTAAGCAATATACTTCGATATTTTCTTCTAATATCATTTAAGAATATTACATTAACCTGCATTTTAATCTATTTGATGTATATTTCACATGGATATAAATGAGAATAAAATTTTATTTTCATTCAAATTAGTAACCAATTATGTAACCTAATTTATTATGCATTTCATTCTTACCCAATGATCTGAAAATTCAACACAATGAAATGTAGTGATGTAATTTTTTGCTCTAATTTTTTATATCCCTTCTATTTATCTGTTTTTGTGCCACTATATTTTATTTACAGTAACTTGGTAGTATTTTGCACAACGCAAAGAAATTGACCATTTATAGGACATTATTTCCAAAAAATTATAAGACCAGTATTTCCAATTGTACATTACCATTTATCAAAGCTACCCGTAATCCTATAAGAATTCTCAGTAGCAATAGACTAAATGTATAAACTAATTTGAGCAGACCTGATTCCTTCATATTAAATATTCCCATTTAGGAACATGAGATGACTTCTTATTCAGGTTCTATTTTATAATCTTGAATAAAATTAGATTTTCCCCATGTAGGCTAGATTTTTTTTTAAAAAAGATTTTACTCATTTGTTTGTCAGGAGAAAGACAAGCAGGGGCAGCTGTAGGCAGAGGGAGAAGAAGGCTCCCCACTGAGCAAGGAGCAGGATATGAGACTTGACACCAGGACCCTGGGATCATGACCTTAGCTGAAGGCAGCTGCCCAACCCTGGACTCCCTAGGCTGGGTATTTTTCTTATTAAATATAAACCTTGATATCTTATAGTTTTCTTGCATTTTTAACTCAATTCTATTTATATTAATATATTAATTTTGTAAAGGAAAGCTATGTGGTCTTTTTTTTGTACATTTATTGAGTATTTGGTATCATATACTGATTCATTAATTTTTAGTTTATGTATACTTATAATATTATGTCATCATATAACTCTCAAATATACTAATCTTGCCTCTTTTCAAGATTTATAACATTTACATTTGTTAGTATGAAATTAGCTCACTTTTCTAAAAGCGTTACCTGAAGTAGTGATAGAAAAATTGCTGTATTCTTCCTGATTTTATTTGGAATGTCTCTAGTATGCCAGTATTAATATGACATTAACTACAAATTTGTAGAAAAGATTTTACATATTGTCAGTAGTTTTTAATTGTGAAAAATGACATACCTTGGTTTTCCTTAAATTGAATAATTACACTAAAATTTACCCATTTGGCTTTCTTAAAATCTCAGTCAACAGATTTTAGTCCTTACATATAATACTTAAATTTATTTGCTAATTATGTTGTTTGTAACTGTGACATTTATATTTACAGGAGTCTTTCCTTTATTCGGTAGTTCACAGAGTACTGATACTGAGATTTGCAATTTATCTAAAATGAATGGGGAAACATTCCATTTTAATCTATATTCTTTTTTTTAAAGATTTTTATTTATTTGAGAGAGAGAAAGAGAGCACATGAGCGGCAGGAGGGAAAGGAAGAGGAAAAGAATCGCAAGCTGATTCCTTGCTGAGCACAAAGCCCCACCACGCATACTGTTCTTGTTATCATCACCCTGAGATCCTGACCTCAGCTGAACCAAGAGTAAGATGCTTAACGGACTGAGCCACCCAGGCGTCCCCATTTTAGTCTATACTCAGAAATGACTTTTTTCTTTTTTAAGATTTTATTTATTTATTGACAGAGAGAGATCACAAGTAGGCAGAGAGGCAGGCAGAGAGAGAGAGAGGAGGAAGCAGGCTCCCCACTGAGCAGAGAGCCCGACGCGGGACTCGATCCCAGGACCCTAAGATCATGACCCTAGGCGAAGGCAGCGGCCTAACCCAATGTAAGAATTATTTGTACTGTGCAACATCATTTTCAATGACAACAGTACTACTAAAGCAGTTCTTTTATACGTCGTACTTTTTCACCTTCGTCTATAGGCTTAGAGCAGGGGTTCTCAAAGTACATTCCTAGAAGAACAATACTGGGAGCACCTGGGAACTTGCTAGAACCATAAATTCTTGGGCTCCATCTCGGACCTAAAGAAATGCAAAGGGTACGAGGGTCATCAATCAGGAGTTCAACAAGCCCTTCAGCTGATTCTAATATATACTCAAGTTCGAGAACTACCAGCTTCCATTTGCTGCTCCTTCCTCTTCAAATTTCAGCTATGTGTATCTGAATGCAAAATACTCATTTTCTTCCCTATAATAAAGCTTAACGACATGAAGACGCAAACCACGTATTTAAATATTTTCACAGATATCGTTATATCCTCAAACTTATTACGCAGTATATTTAATTTCTTTCTGTTAAAAAAAAAAAATTATTGGAGCGTAACATCACCAAGATGGCAGAGTAGGCGTTTTGGGCAATCAAACCCCGCCAGAGAAGACCGGAAGACACTCACAGATGAGTACCTTTGTGGACGTCAGAGTCCGGCGAAGTCCGGGAACGCCACCCGAGCGAAAATGCGAGAGTAGCGGGAGGAGGGCCAGAAGAACACTTTCACCTCACCGGCCTCGCCCCTTCCCCGAGGGCACAGCGCAGTGCTAAGAGCCCCTCAGCAGCGCGGCTTCTCTCACCAGAGAGTGCTGTGCGCGCGCAGCTTCCCAGGCCTTGCCGCACGCCCTCGGACACACCACTTCCTTTTTCGCCTCACCCAGAATACGGACGGCATCGGCACGGCTGGGCGGTAACGAGAGGCTGGGAGCAGGCAGGAGAGGCGAGGCCTCACAGCCGAAAGGCACTTGGAACTCCACAGAAAGTGATGGATCCTTCGAACCACAGACTGCATCAGGTTTTCCCCCAGCGCCTTGTTAAACCACCAACTGAGGAAATCCCAACCCGCTCAAGAAGCACCTGCAATACCTCATTTACCCACACACCACACCACCACCCGCCCCAACCAACGTGCCCGGGAGCGTGCCGCCCCGGAGCATGCCCTTGCACGGAAAGGCAAGCCTTGGCCGCCAGCGGCTGAGCATGTGCAGACCACTAGGTCAACTCTGCGGGACTGCGGGAAGGCAGGGAAATTTCAGCATTCTAGGGCACCGCCCCCGTGAAAACACACAGGGGCCTCACAATACCAGGCAGGCTTTGAGGATGGAGAGAAGGCATACAATCTTAGGAATTAGCACCCCCCCCCGCCCCCATTCCAAGATGTGGGGAATGGGCGCATCTATAGAAAAGCTCTGAGAGCCTCAAACTCCCGAACTGGGTTGCTGGAAGCCAGTGAGTGAGGAATTGACTGCTTCTTCAAGTGCAGTCTGTGGAATTGGAAGCAGAGCTGTAAGCTAGCTTTAGTTCCTCTTAGCAGTGGTCTGGAAGTCGCCCTGCTTGTGCAGGACTCAGAGGAGGGACATGCTCATCCCATCCGTGCACCCACAGGCAAGCTTGCCAACATCCCTCCAAATGCAGACACTGAAACAGCCCTGTATTTCAGGTCTAGCCCCTCTCAGCTCCGACTTTTTAGTAAACCTGCCTGTTTTATTTCCACATTTTGAGGTTTGCACTTACCAAGAATCATTTCTGTTGTTTCCAACACCGTTTATACCAATTTTAGTTTCTATTATAATTATATAATTTAATCACATGCTATATACAAGGAAAAATATGATTACAGACAAAAAGTATTGTCTTATAACAAAATGAAGATTTGGGATGATGTGATATAAATGCAATTCTGAAACTGCTGTAGAATTATATAATCTTTACTATAGAATTACCTGCGAGAAAAATCATTATAAAGGATTTAACTGTTGTAAAAAATTAAACTAATTTTATACTCAGATTGCATCTGAAGTGTCTGGTGAATTTTTATTCCACTTAAACTACAAATGGAAATTATTAGATGGACTATTATGGAATGTGGTCTACACAAGACACTGTATAGAACCCCAGATCCACATTCAAAGAAATGATATTAGCTGGGCCTATATGAGAAGACCGGCCAATTCAATTACATTTGTAAGTTTTAGGTTAAAATATTTAAAATTCTATGTATCATTTTTTGACACTTAATTTTTCTGTTTATGTGTAGAAGAGCTTCTGTTGTAAATAAACTGGACCACTTCATTTCCTGATTATAATCATTAAATCACCTAATGGCCCCTCTTGAAAGATAAACACCACACATTGGCTTCCAAGAGTCTTCAAGACAAGGCAGCAGCCAACCTCTTCAACAGTTAGTCACTTCCACCTTCCTCTCTAGTTTCCAGGCACATTGACCTTTCACGTCCTTGAACACATCAAGTTTTTTTCTCACCTCAGTCTCTTCACATACAGTTATAACTGCGTGCTAACGCTCTATCCATCTCACTTGTGTATTCCTCAGAGGAAGGTGGGAGTGAGCTCTTCTATATATTAAATGTATCTTCTTTTCTAGGCTTTCCCTCTTTTCTAGGCTTTCTTGCCTATAGATCCCATGAGATCTAAAACTGTCCCTTATTCTAGCACTTGATAACTTTAGTTTTCTTTCCTTGAATTTATTATAATTCTCAAAAAGTCTGTATTTGTGCATTTGTTTTTTAATGCTTCTTCTCTCTACCATTAAACTCCAAGTTCTAATAATGAACTCATTTCCCATTCCTAGAACTCTAGGGTCTGACCAAAAAAAAAAAAAGGGGACTTAGTTTTATTTGTTTATATTAAATGAATGAATGAAGACGCAACTATGACAATAAAAATAATGGCATATGTGATGTGGTGATATACGGTGTGTGGACAGTTCTCTTCCTGGGATTTTTGAGATTATCTATAGTTACTTTAAAGTGGAAAATCAGAATGAAAGATGGAACATACCAATTGTTCTTTGTTAATTTCTATAATCTGCACTTCTAATTTCCAGGTGTTTAGCTTTTCATGACAATTCTCTCCTTACTATAATGTAAAGTTAGCGATTACTTAAATTTCTTCTATCAGGTTCACTTCCAATCCTCAAAGAGTATTTGGCACATAGTAGGTGTTATATAATTATGCTGTTATTGAAGGTCCACCACTGTATAAGAATATCTATTTTCAGAGTTAATTACGATTTCAGACTTAAAATTGTCCTGGCTAATACTGAAAAGTATTACACAGAAGGAATTAGCAGAAATGGGCTGGTTATTTACCAACTTCCCTTTCCTTTCTGGGCAAACAATTCTTTCCCCAGCTTCCCTAATATTAGGCACAGCAAAATGATTAGTAAGTGACCAATGTGTTATTAGTGGACCATTTTCCAGGCCTGGCCCATAAACGACCCCTTCCTATAGCCCACTCTTTCTTTGTCACCTGGTTGTTGACTAGATGGAGGGCTGAGGAGCTAAAGGAGTGTGGAGATGTAAGATGGAAGGAGTCTGGGTCACTGACTGAACAAGTGGACTAGAACCTCTTCTTCTTTTATGTGAGGGAAGAACTAATTTTTTTTTAAAGATTTTATTTATTTATTTGACAGACAGAGATCACAAGTAGGCAGAGAGACAGGCGTGGGGGGCGGGGGTGGAGCAGGCTCCCCACGGAGCAGAGAGCCTGATGTGGGGCTCAATCCCAGGACCCTGGGATCATGACCTGAGCCGAAGGCAGAGGCTTTAACCTGCTGAGCCACCCAGGCGCCCCGGAAGAACTAATTTTTAATTGTTATCAGACCACTGGTATTTTGGGGGTTTTGTGCCAATACTCAACCCATTCTGACTAGTACAAGGATTATATAATCATATATATGAAGAAGATATTTATGTATTTCTGACCATCATAGGTTCTTCTAAAAATCTGAAGCAATTTCTGTATAAAGTATAAGACATTTATGGTCAATAAATGAAGGGCAGTAGTTGAAATAATGGAAACCATACTGATAGTATAGTCAAACTTTGAGATCACCCTATCACTAGCAGGTAATGGGTTCCAAGAGTTAATTTCAAGTACAAAACAGGTCCCATCTTAATCTTTCCTACGCTGGTGATAACAAAAAGTCGAAATACCCCATCATCCTTTCTATACTCCAATTCCACACTTCCTATATACTCAGGAATAGTTTGAGATAGATAATCCATTTCATTTTATTGTTTTCTGGATTCACTGCTTGAAGCAGAGGAATACAACTCACTGAATAGAAGGTAGCCTTGCGAAGTAACAGTCAAAGCTTCAACTCTCTGATTGCTCTGATTGTGACCCTGAGTATTGAGCCTTTGGCTTACTGGGGCAGAAGCAAATATTTCAGGGAGGGACGTTATACTCACTGAAAGAGGCTCCAAGTCAAATGAAACAAACCCCTTCTAAAATAAATTCAGTCAAAATCCACCTATTAGGCTAGTTCTGGTCTACTTCAAAATCATACGTATCTTTTATTATGTATTCCTTTATTAGGTTCTAAACATTGCATTTCAAATGTAGTACTTTAATCTGTCTAGCAATTACCTATGTAATGTGAGGTAGAGCTCTAACAAAATTTTCTCTTCCTAGGAGGCTAGCTTTTAAAATTGCAATCTGAACTAAGCACTCTATGGTATCTCCATCAAATCTTTGTGCCACATCCATACTGACTTTCAGTTATGTGTCTCTTTTCCTCTCTGATTCACTCTTCTCTTCATTTCATTCTAATTTCCAGTCTACTTTAGCATATCTAATTTGGTAAAATAGTCCTCCATCTTCCTCCATCTTTACTTTTTATTAAAACTGACTTACATTGTCATATATATTTTAGAGTAAGTTTTTCAAGTTTGTCATAAAACCTAGCTCTACATTAGTCATAGATTAAATGAATAAATTAATTTTTGTTATATTAAGCTATCTCATCTAAGAATAAGAAATGTCTCTGTTCTGATCCTTTATGTCTCTGTAGAGATTTTTAACATTTTCTTGGATATTCTTTATTAATTCTTAGATATTTTCAGGTTTTTACTGCTGTCTTCATAAATTCATTATTATTGACATAATGGAATACTACTGAATATTTAAGTTGATTTTATATTTGCAGTTTTGCTACTCACCCATATGTAGTCCTCATATGTTTTAAATCGGGTTATTACATTTTGTGTTTGTGGAGTTTTTAAAACTTTTTGGTTTTCTGTTGTTTTCCCTCTACATTATTTGTAATTCTCTTTACAATGATTTTAAAAAATTAATTTTTTTAAAGATTTTATTTATTTATTTGACAGAGATCACAAGTAGGCAGAGATGCAGGCAGAGAGAGAGAGAAGGAAGCAGACTCCCTGCTGAGCCGAGAGCCCGATGTGGGACTCGATCCCAGGACCCTGAGATCATGACCTGAGCTGAAGGCAGCGGCTTAACCCACTGAGCCACACAGGGGCCCCTAAAAAATTCATTTTACAATAGATCTGATCAATTCTTGTCAATAATCCAATATTTAGTTTTGCCAACATTCTCTATTTTTTTTTTCTTGCTGTTATTCTTTGCTATATTTCCCATCTGATTTTTATGAGTTTCCCTTTTCATTTCTTTTGGTTTTAGCTCTTTCTTTTTCAACACCTTGAGTTTTGTATTTAATATGTCTTTATAACCTCAGCACTATTGACATTTTGAGCTGTATAATTCCTTCTTGTACATTTAAAGAGCTGCTTTGTGCACTGGGAGTGTTCAGCAGCAACCCTAGTTTCTACCCACGAGCTGCCAGTAGCAATCCCTTTTCATTCATGACAATCAAATATGAGCAAACCTTGCCTGGCATTTCCTTTGGTGGAGAGGAATGATCTGCTGTCTAGGACCTAAGGAAACTGACTAAAAGCATATAATGACTAAGAAGTGTTTATTTGCGATAAACTACAAAACGTCAGATGGAAACAGTGGTAATCTGTAATGATTCTGCTTTGGGCTTCCCCCTCATCCTCCAGCTCCATCGGTGCTCTGGTTCTACCACGGTAGGCAAGCCATGAAAGCAAGCAACTTACTGTCAGGGGAACTGACTGGATCTGGAGTAGAAGGTAGAAAAACTCTATGACTCAGAAAGTTGTCTAAAACAAGAGTAATCCCAGTGGCAAACAAGTAAGGAAAGCTAGTGTCACAGCTTGCCTGAGTTTGCAGAACTGATTAAGGCAAGCAAATAACCAGTCAACTAGCCAAAAATTCAACAGATCTTGCAAATGAGATAGCCATAATGGGCCTTGATCATTTGTCACACATCCCTGACTGTCTGAAAGGCTCTATGCATGTGCAAGGCTACACACGTGTTCAGAAAAGACCAAAAGGGGCCCTAGTAGATTATATATCCTGGCTAAGTGAGAATTCGTATACATGGCAAAAGAGACAAAAGAAGGGTCAGCAGATATTAAAAGTTGAATGTCTCAAGTTTAAGGGTGTCCCCAATGAACACACATCAAATGGCAAACCGGAAGACTTACTGGCTCAAACACACTGAGCACAAACTCTGATCAATCATGCTGACATGGGGGTGATCCCCAGGAAACCAGGATTAAGATAAAAATAAGAAGTATAAAGACAAAACAAAACAAAACTGAGTCATATGCCACAGGGGAGAAAGGTTCCACAAAATTAGTGCAGGCAAGTCACTAAACTAACAGAGGACCAGCCATAACCACTGTGAGTGGATGAAAATCCAAATAATACATTATACAATGTAATACATTATAAAAAATACACAGTTCCCAACAAAATATCAGCAGACATGCAGAGGAATAGCAAAATGTGGCACATAATTCGGCAGAAAATTGTCTTGGGTGTGGTTCAGAGGTTACTAAACTCTCTGAAGGGCTTTAGCAGTTGAACTTCTCAGACAAAAACTTCACCAAGGCTATTTTAAATATGTCAAAAGAACTAAAGTAAACCATGCTTAAAGAATAAAGGAACGCATAACAACAGTGACTCTTCAAATAGAAAATACCAATTAAAAACAGAAATTATAAAAAGAGAACCAAATGGCAACTCTAGAGTTAAAAACTATATTAACCAAAATAACAATAACGAAAAAATAAAATGAAGGAACTCAAGAGAATGGCATTATCCATAATACCCAAGGACTCAGAACAATCTAAATGTCCATCAACTGGTGAATGAATAAGCAATACGTGATATGTCCATACAATGGGATGCTAGCAATAAAAAGGAAAATAGTATCCATGCAGTTCATAGGGGTGAACTTTCTAAATACTATGTGAAATGAAAGAAGCCAAATGAAAACGTCTATATTTTGTATTATTTCTTTAATAGGAAATATCCATAAAAGGTAGTTCTTAGATGCAGAAAAATTAGTTATTGCTTAGATCTGGGGAAGAAGCCAGAATTGATAACAAATGGGCATGAGGGTTCTTGTTTAGGTAATGAAAATCCTCTAAAATTGGATGTATTTAGTAAAAATCATTGAGAGGGTCACTTAAAACGAGTGAATTAGGTTGTGTTTAAGTTACATGCCAATAAAGCTGTTAAAAACATCATTGTGCATATTCATATCAAAGATGAATAGGAGGACTTTTATGGATCAAATGCATTACATTTTTCTTGCAAATAGTAATAACTATAGTTGATTACTAACATTACTTAGTAATAATTGTATATTTAGCCTTTATTATGTACCATTATTTGAGGCTCTTTAAATATATCAACACATTATTTGTAAAAATGAGAGAAAAAAATAATACCATCATGATAAATAAATGGACACTTAGAAAAAATATTGCTGTCTTATAGACCTGGTGTAGAGAAACCAGCTGATTTTACCTGAATAATCATCTACAAAATTATATAATAAATTTATGTTAGTCAAGCTGCCAAAAAAAAAAAAGAAAGAAAGAAAAAATATTGCTAAAGGACCCTTGCTTAGGTAGCTTGACTCCTAAATTCAAGAATTCATTCAGTGCCTTTTATAATCTACTAGTGATTTGTGTGTGTTTGTGTGCGCACATGACAGAGAAAGACATAAGATTAATATCCAGTAATACATGTGAAATGGAATATAATTTTGTAAACAATATATTTTAAGAATTCTTAACTACCAGGTAATATATATGTACACATGTATGAAATAACTGTTAAAATTATTAATTCCTTAGGGATTGAAATCACAATAACGATTTTAATTGCCAAATGATATTTTACTTTCAGTCTAAGATTTTTCAAGAAATTAAGTGAAAAGTTAGCCCTTTGACTTATTAATCACTTAAGAATCATAGTAGCATTTTTTCTTAGACTTCAGACTTAACCATAAATTTTAAAATAGTATCTATTTGTAAAAACCTAATTGGTTGTAATTTATTCATTAACATATACTGTATTATTTGTTTCAGGGATACAGGTCTGTGAATCATCAGTCTTACACAATTCACAGCACTCACCATAGCACATACCCTCTACAGTGTCCATAACCCAGCCACCCCATCCCTGCCACCCCCCTCCTCCAGCAACCCTCAGTTTGTTTTCTGAGATTAAGATTTTAATACATATCTCAAAATAAGATAAAATCTGATGCATCCATTTCATATTTCAACTTTTTATGTGGAGTTTTAGCCTATATTCTAAAACATAACTATCTTACAAACCATTCTACCTTTTACTTTAGTAACACAAATGGTCAAATCAATTGCAAGAAAAAAATTCTGTCTTTTAACACATGAAAAACTTATCTATTGCTAATTCTCTGACTTTGAATAAATTCATAAGCTTTATTATTGCCCATTAGAAGAGGTGTTTTGCTGACACAAAAATAAATTATATATTATCAGTAAATTCATACCGTAAGAGTTTAAACACACTGATTAGGCTAGACTGGTTAAAAGAACAGTTAGTGCAAAGTCTTACCACGCCAATGGAAAAGTAATTATTGATGATACTGTAAGGCACTGGGTCTCCCTTCTCATCTTTGTCATTAGGTATGACTTCAAACTTCCACCTGTCCAGCATGATTTCTGTGCTGTTTTCAATGTCTTTTAGGATTTTCATCAGATTCTCACCTTCATAACCTAATGAAAAAAAAATTATCTTGAGAAAAAATGTAACCAAATAACAAAAGCTGCATTTATATGTGTTTGAGTGTATGTATGTGGATGTCTCATTCTAAAGCCAAACAATGCATCCTAAAGCAAATTCTAAAGCAGATAAAGAATTCACTCTAATTGTAAGTTCATAGAAATATTTTATTTTTAGCTTTAATTTGCAACTCATACTTCTATCCTGTGGTGCCAATTCTCAGTATGGTGAAATGTCAAACGAACATCTCCACTTCATACCCCCCCCAAAACTTTATATCAATTTATTCTAAAGGAAATTAATGATCTCCTTCAATATCTTCTCCTGTTAATTCTCTTACAGACAGACAACACCCTCAGTTGTGGAAGTAAAAAGCTTAGGTGAGATTTCAGACTTGTCCCTTTCCATCCCTTAGTGACCCTCATACTTGACTCTCTAGTGATACAGAACAATTTTCAGTCTGGTCCTTCTCTTTTCCATTTTATGCCATCTCTTCTCTTGTTCTATATATCCAGAGTCTCCCTTTTCTTTTGGTTGCCTTGCTTCTGCTCCTGCTGCAAGTTTTATATTTGACAACACTTCTTTCCAGAAGCCACCCTCCCAAAGTAATGGATTCTCTGCAGTTCCACAGCGCACAGTTCTCCAAACTAGCCCTAGCTACCTCCAAACTAGTGTACAACTAGTACAACTAGTACACTCCATTATAGTTATTTGCATCTTTCTCTATAAGTTTCTTTTACTAGGTCTGCCCTAGAGTAAATGCTCAACAAATCTAGTTTTGATGGATCTACTGCAGATAATCAAGATGGCCTGAAATGAAACTTATTATTTAATATTATATTTTCTCATAAATGTATCTATCTATATAATATTATAGTTCAAACTGTAGCCTAATCCTTGTTGTGTTAAAGTTTGCTTTTTAACCTCCCTAAATAGTGTCCTCCTCAGTAAAAACTTCTGCTTTTATGATAATTAAATGAAAAAACGCATAGAAATTCTTAGTACATGAGGCAAAAGAATAGAAATTTCTCAACTATATAATGATAACAGAATTTGAATTATTATACTGAGTTAAATAATACATTTCTCTCTACCTCTACACACAGACACATACACACATTCTTGAATTGATATTTTGAGTTGGAACAATATTTTCATAGATTTTTTTCTGTGTTCAACTTTGGTCTATATTTTAATACTGTATTCATTGAACAAGGAAATGCCAGAGGCTATGAGTCCTCATTAGAGGTGTTAGCACACATAACATTGGAAAAACTAATTGGGTTAAGAGAAGAAGCACTGTAATATGCCAACATCCTCTAATGATAAATAAATTACATTTATGGTGTTATTTGTTGAATTAATTATTAGAAGTTCAAAGCAGCCAGAACCTAGGAGTGCCTATTTAAGCGCCCACTATTACTTTTTATCTTAAACAGGTAAAATATTTATGTACTAGTTAATACATACAACAAAGAGTACAACAAACAATAACTAGACAGATATAAGCATTAAAAGTACCAAACGGTATTTTAATAGATGTTATGTTGCATTTTTATAGCATAATTCAAAAACTATGAATATAAATAATAATTAGTGTATAACCATACTCAGTACAAACACTGAATTATTTAAAGTACAAGATTATAATAATTAAACTTATGCATATGTCATATTTTTTATGGTTCAACGCTCATTCTCAAAGTTTAACTTTTAAATTTTTAATTTCTTTTAAAAATAATAATTATTGACCTCCAAATAAATTTTATGTATGTTTTCTTCATTGAACTGAATAAAAAAGGTAAGTATATTAACCTCTTTTGCAAATTCTACTCATTTGAATATAAGTATGATGCTTTTCAGACATAAATGGATTTGCAAATATTAATGTAATATAGTATAATATAGCATGGAAGTACTCTATAATATATAATAAAATATAACATAATATTTATATATATACATTCTGGAGATATACAAGCAAATAATAATTATTTAAATAAAATTTTAAGCTTATTCCCAGTTACATCTCAAGTTAATAATAGCATGGTTCAATATAACACTAGAAAAATATAGGAACAGCAGCTGAGCAGGAGAAAACAAGGTAGGAATGGATTGAGTGAAGATTAATTACCACAGCTAGATTCTACAAGTGCCACTCACCTTAAAATTTTTAGAACTGGTTATGTTCTCTAAGTTTTTATGGATAAGTATGAAAAAGGCTAGTATCAATAGCCTTCTAGCCAAATAAAAATGGAAAGATATAGGTCATAAATCTATTTTGAGAATCACAGCAACTGCAGGTCAGAGCTAATTTACAAAGATAACAAATTCCAAATGGTAGTCTCCAATTTAACAAATACCTATACCCTACTTGTATTTATCTATGCTCAAGCTTGTTCAATAATGATTCATAGCTATAAATAGGATTGCAAAACTTGAGATCATTTTTTTAAAAAAAGACATATTAAACTTACTAAATATAGAAGTAAAAGCTTATTCCCAGAAAAGAATGATGTTATTTTGCTTCCATTATTTTGATTTAAATCTACAGTCCCTCTAAGCTAAGAAACAAAATAAAAATATAATTAGTATTTATTTTCTATTTAAAGGTACAATGTTATTACCGAATCTATCTAAAAAGGCACAGAAATGTTTAAAAAGGAAAGTCACTTAAAGAAAAGCAACAATATAGATTTGTCAGTGTGTGTTCCATCTAAAATTCTTACACTCTTACTCTTCATGAAACATTCTTCCTGCTGTAATCCTAAATTTTAGTTAGACTAATTTTAGTTAGAAAAATTGCAAAGAGAATTTAAATTAAGTATTTGCAAATGCCCTAGGACATCCTAGATTCTACAGTGTTACATTTTCCCAAATACATTCTTGTAAAAATAAGCTTCAAGTAAAAAAAAAAAAAGCTTCAATATATTCCAGTCAAGTCAATACTCAGTGACCTAAAGTGAACCAAATGATTATTGGTTGAATAAAGTCCTTTCCTTCCCACATACTAAGCATGATGATTTTTGTTACAAATACATAAAGTTCTCAGCACAAACACTAGGTAAACAATTTGATAGGTTGGTATAAGAACCTACATGTCAGGCACTATCATTGTTTTCAAGCTCTAATGAGGAATCTGAAGCCCATGGTTGGTAAGCAACTTGCTCAAAGTTAGATACACACCTGGCAAGAAATAATCACACTTAACAACAAGTTTCTTTATTAGTAAACTCTACCAGATGGTATCTGCATTTTACTAATCATTCAACTTGGGCATATTACAGTCCCACTTATTACCTTGGTTTCCCCAAAGCCTGTCTTCAATCCACAGGCAGGTTCTACCAGGCCTTCCCTAACAGGAGAACTGCACTGTATCTACTTGTCTCATTTCCATTACTATCACTCTGCTCCAGTCCATTCATTCTCTAATTACAAAAACTCTAACACAAATTCTTATTTGGAAAACTCTGATTCTCTACATTTTCACAATTTCTTAAGTTTCTTAAGTTTATTTCATACCTCCCAATTACTCTGGTTTTGAAAACATAAATGTCATTGTGTCATGGTGCTTTTGAAACCCTTTCCAAGCTTCACTCTGTGCTTCAAGTGCAATCAAGTAAAATTCTGAACAAGACCACCAAGCCCCTGCAATATTTGGTTCTTGATTGTCTCTCCAATCTCATACTAGTCACTCTTTCTCTCACCCCCACTCCATACCTACTGCCTCACAGACCATTTAAGAATCACATCAGCCTTCCTTTCCATTTCAGGAGCTATTCTTCCTTCCTTACCTATTAAATCCAGCTTAAATGTTACTTCCTCAGAAAGGACTTCTTGATCATTTAGCTCAAGAGTTTCCCTCCTCTATTCTCTAAATATGTTTGAGTCTTACATATTTATTTTGTAATTATATATTTTATTATTCATTGATTTATTGTCTGTGTACTCAATGAAGGCATAATCTCCAAAAAGTAGGAACATTTTATTTTTCACTCTAAACCCAGCACCTAGGACAGTATCAGCCCATGCAAGGCACACACAGAGAGTTTATTATTAATACATTCTTTGGCATGTACTATAATTTGTGCACCTTTGACTACTGATAACAATATATCTTAAATTGTTTTATAAGAAAATCTCTAGAAGATTCCCCGAATGGAAATTCTATGTCATTTTTGAGATTGGAGCCATTTATGAGTTTGGAAACTAAATGAAGTCATTAATTTTCAAATATCAAAAAATATTTTTCAAAAGAATACACAAGAAGTCACATGTGTGTTCTCCTCCCTTTAATCAATATAGGTATGTACGCACTGGCAAATACAAGCATCTTATAAGCAGTGGTGCTATCCATCTGTCTGTCTGTCTTTAGATTCTATGAGATTTAACTCAGTGTTTCATGATATTCTTTTACTAAACTATACCCTTAATGAAAATTACAAAAATGTCATATATGGAGATTTTAACTTAGTCTTCAACTCTGTCTGTTATATACATGTACACTTACATACACATACACATATACAAAACACAGCTTAGAGTTTAGCGGTTGGTTAGATAACTTATGGAAAAGTTGTTTTCACATTTTTACTGTAAATCAGAGTTACTTAGGAAGTTTGTTTAAAAAGAAAATCATCTGCCCAGGTCCACCCCAGAGATTTCCATTCGGCATATCTGGGGGGAGGTCAGGCCACTACATTTTTAACAAGCTCCCCAAGGGCTTCTCATTCACACTGTCTTAGCAGACACTTTTTAAACTTCTCTAAGTAGACACTTTTTAAACTCTAAGCTAAAGTTACTCAGTTTCAGTTCAGTTTTTCTTTTCTTTGGCATCTTCTGGTAAGCAGAGCCTATTAATGTTATGTCAAATTATTTTAAGACCTTTCGAAATATTCCCCCCTTACCCTGTATCATCCACACCATTTTGAGTTCCTTGAATATGTTAAGTCCCTTCCTACCTCTGCACCTCTTACTTCAGATTCTTTCTACCTCTTAACTCTACCTTCAGTTCTATATGACTGTCATTATTCTATCCACTAGGGTTCTTATGTTATCTTGTCATTTCCTCCAAGACACCTTTTGCTTTGTTGGTTAAAGGTTTACTTGTTAGTAGGAGGTCTCACAATTTACTTATGACTATGTGCCACTGGAATTCAAGGCCTCTTTGAAGGTAGACCTTGTTTTTTGTCCTTAACCTTATACCCCAAGAAAAGAACACACCCCTTGTTATAAAGTAGATCTCAAAAAATTGAGTGTTATTTAATGTATTCATTCCTGAACAAGTCATTGTGATTCAGCCTTACCGGTTTTTTTTCCCTTCTTAGTGATTTTTCTACACAACTCAGATTAAAAATCTAAATATTACTTTAGAGTTAATCAATGATTATCTCATTTCTTAAGTTAGAAACCCCAAATCAAGGAGGTTGAGAAACTTGCCTTGCCCATCAAGTCTATAATTAGTATCAGATTAAAGGACAGCACTCACAGTCTAGCTCTTGGTCCACTATTTCCCTCTCTACCCCACACTATTGTTCAAAATTATATACTGTACCTCTCACAACAGTTGTATTGGCTAAATTCACATGGAAGCTGTCATATACTAAAAACAATGGGCTTAGTTTGGGGGGGGGGGGGATGCTCTGTACTGTATTACTGTTTTTTAAGATTTTCAGTATCTGTTTTACCTCCTCCCCATCGCAGGCATCTTGCTAGATCATTGCCGGTCCCAAGAGGCAGAATGGCAACTGGAGGATGCTTGACAACATTAGCCTTTTCTGTGGAATCAAAAATTAAAATAAAATAAAATGAAATTTTGATCACAGATGGAACAACAGTAAAAAGACAGCTTGGCATGAAATGAAGGCATTCCACTAGGTACCTAAAAGCTGGAAAAGTTATGTTTTATATCTATATATAATTAGAAAGTAAGATTAATTTGTATTTATAAAACACATATAAATACCATAATTCACAAAGTGATAGGAATTTTCAAGATTTGTGTTTGAAGAAAGCCTTTTAATATCTTAACCCAGGGGATGCTTCGGTGGCTCAGTTGGTTAAGCGTCTGCCTTTGGCTCAGGTCATGATCTGGGGTTTTGGGATCGTGTCCTGCATTAGACTCCCAGCTTAGTGGGGAGCCTGATTCTCCCTCTGCCTGCTGCTCCCCCATTTGTGTCCATACACTCTCTCTCTCTGACAAATAAATACATAATATCTTTAAACAAATAAAATAAAATCTTAACTCAATTAAAAATTTTAGTGGATTTAAGATCATGGAAATTTCAAGGATGCAGATAGATGCACCATAAGAATATACTAGAGGAGAAGGGAGTTGAGGGAAATTAGAGGGGGAGATGAACCTTGAGAGACTATGGACTCAGAAAAACAATCTGAGGGTTTTGAAGGGGGCGGGGGTGGGGGGAGTTGGGTGAGCCTGGTGGTGGGTATTATAGAGAGCAAGTATTGCATAGAGCACTGGGTATGGTGCATAAACAATGAATTCTGTTACACTGAAAAGAAATTAAAATAATAATTATATATATATGTGTGTGTGTGTGTCTACTTTGACAACACCAAAGTAGAGGTGGGGGTTCCTATAAAAAACTATTTTACAACACCTTCTCTAGGTACATTTCAATTTAAGGAATAAGACATTTTGAAAAATCAAACTCTTAAAAGCTAATAAAATGTTGAAAATGTTTCACTATGTTGTTCCTACACATGGTACTGCTTTGGGTCAGAGCAAGCGATGTAAGAATTGGGTAACTCTGCAATCAGCAAGTTTTCTTTGAGATTAAGCTTTACAGAGTGTAATACTTTGGGCTTAGAGCAGTAAAGATCTCTGCCATTGAAATTTCACACATTTTTTAAGACTTTATTTATTTATTTGAGAGAGACGGCACAAGCAGGTACAGGAGGGGCAGAGGGAGAAGGAGAAGCAAACTCCCCGCTGAGCATGAACTGGACACAGGGCTCCATCCCAGGACCCCGGGATCATGATCTGAGCTAAAGGCAGACGCTTAACTGACTAAGCCCCCCAGGTACCCCAAAATTCCACATGGTTTTGTTTATATGACTGTTTAAGAGAGAGAGAGTGAGAGAGCACATGCATGTATGTGAACAAGCTGGAGAGTTGGGGGAGGCGCAGAGGCAGAGGGGGACAGAAAGTCTCAAGCAGACTCCATGCTGGGCAAGGAGCTCCATGTGGGGCTCAATCTCACAACTCTGAGATCATGACCTGGGCCAAAACCAAGAGTCAGTGCTTAACCAACCGAGCCACCCAGGCACCCTCACATAGCTTTGTTTAAACCATCATATGCCTTGAATGACTCTCACAAACATATATTACTTTTCCTTACTTTTTCTACTTTCTCATCCCCTCAAAGTGAGTATGTGTCTATGTGGAAGAATGGGGAAGGAACAGACTATTTAGGGATGGATGTGTCATGGTATAATCGCCAAGGCTTAGATTTGAGCTAAAATAAACTCATAATATCCTACGTTTTCACTAAAATTCTCACAAGTATTCAGACTCTGTTCAAGCAACTCTAATTTCTGAATTCTGATTTTCTCCTTAGATATTGCATATTATACTATTTATGAATTTAACTGGAAGGTCAAAGAACAGAATTTTCACTGTTCCTTTAAAAAAAAATTAGTAGACTAAAATCATAAGATGCTTACCAAAAAGTATGCTGACAACATATATTTACTTTTAATTTGAATACTTCTGTGTGCACGAAAAGATAAAATATGTTCACCTACATTAACTTAATAAAAGTGTTTCAGTTTACATAGGCGGTAAAAATTCCTTTGAACAAATTATCTCCCTTCTGTGAAAGGGCCCATTTAAAAAAAAAAAATTATATATATATATATATATTTGAAGGGCAGGCAGGCACAAGCAAGAAGGGCAGAGGGAGAATTTCAAGCAGACTCTGCCTCACGTGCAGAGCCCAACAGGGGCTTGATCTCAGGACCCCGAGATCATGACCTGAACTAAAACCAATAATTAAATACTCAACCAACTGTGCCATCCAGATGCCCATGACACAGCCCCCTTTTAAAAAAGAATTGGTCAATAAAGAAATGGAAATTTGTTTGGAATTTATCTCCTAATGAAGGCCAATTCAGGATTATTTTACTGATCAGCTAACTGTCTCTGAAAAACCAGCTAATTTTTCTAAATCCTCAAGCTTTTGTGTACTTGTCTACATGTTATCCTCAGTCACGTATCTGCTTTGCTTTCTCATAAAAATAAAGTTGTAAAAACTTAAGTAGAGACACAATCTAGGTTAAGGTTAAAAGATGAATAAAAAAATAAAAGGTCAATTTATAGCTCTCTGATCCATTTTAATTATTTAACTTCTCCACACCCTACAGTCTCTCTCTAAAATGGGATTATCTATACTGTGTCACAGAGTTGTGAGAATTAAGATGAATGGGGGCTAAACTCTTAGCACAACATCTATGCCAGAGTACATAATAAATAAAAAATAGCTATGGTAATAATAATATGGATGCATAGGCTAAGAATGTCCACAGATGCTAAGGTTTTGAGGCACCATGCTTGAATAAAATAACCACATCTATTTGATGTAAGTTTTATCACAAATACTAAGATTTTCTTTGACTTAGTGCAAAGAAACAATGGAATTTGTAGAGCCTGATTTGAAAATAGCTCTGAGGGTTTAGTAAATTCCACGAGAAGCAGATTTAAAAAGAAAGATTTCTAGATACTTGTAAATTATTTTGTCAATTAAAACTTTGAATTATAGAAAACTCATTAGATCAGTGCAACAATGCCAGATGTCCGATTATATCACTGTAGCATACAAAGATATCAATGCATTAATAAAATAAATAAAATATACAGAATTTTAGGTTACCACTCTCACCCCAGCCATGTTAAGTATGTGTCTTCATTACCTATGCAGTCCAAAATCCACCCCACGGTTCCATCTCCACCACAGGCTAACACTCTGAAATCAGGAACATCACGAAAAAAGTTTAACCTGAAAAATAAGCATGTTATGGCACATGATTGATATTTTAATATTGGAACTTGTAAAGTTTTTTATTCTTAGCATTTTGTCTAATAAGAGACTTTTGTACTTGATAAAAAATGTAAGGTAATCTCAAGATTTTATTGAAAATTATTAAATTCTTATGTAGAATAAAATTCTAAAATTAAAGAATTAATATCTTGATTTGAACA
Source organism: Mustela nigripes (assembly GCF_022355385.1). NCBI lineage: Eukaryota > Metazoa > Chordata > Mammalia > Carnivora > Mustelidae > Mustela > Mustela nigripes. Next base: position 59,758,178 of record NC_081560.1, on the reverse strand, counting down.
TATATTCAATATGTATTTTTTCTTTTATCAACTCTAAAGTTTAAAAAACAAAACTTATACATTATAATGATTTTTATTAAAATATTCTCTTGAGTGTGATCTGCATTTTACATTTACTACATTTTACATTACTACATTTATTACGTTACTACAAAGTGACATTTACTACAGCATTTCACTGGATAATTTTTATTAATCAAAAATTCTCTTTTGAATCATTATATACATACAACTATAATGCCAGCAAATGTGTCTTTGAGAGTTTTCGGACTCTTCCATTACTGGAAGAAATTGATCACACTGCTTTTGGGTTCTGTTTCAGTGATTCCTTTGACATAGAATTTGCAAATGGGAGCCAGGCTTCTCTTGTCTTTTGATATGGCCCTCAGTGTTTGCTACCTCTGAACACTCAAGCCTAACTGCTAGGTGGGCGTAATAAACGCCCATAGTATCTTTTACTATTGCACATAGCACTATGCTTATTAAAGCAACCTACCTTGGGGAAAAGTTAAAAAGGCAGGTAACACAGCCAATTATACAATTGTACATGCCTACTTTCTTGCAATAAAAAAATAAAAAATTTTTGCAATAAAAAAAATTAAAAATTAAAAAAAAAATTGAAACAACACAGAAATATGTGGAATGTGTCTGTTTACCTCCCTTGCCCAGGGATAACCACAGGTAATATAATATGCAATCATCCAAGAAATTTTTCTATATATTTACATATGTGAATATGCACATATGAATTTTATTAAACACACATTTTTAACATTAATAGTCTCGTGCTATACATCCTTTTAATTGTGTGCATTTTTTTTAAATTTAAAAATATCTAAGAGATCGTTCTGTGTCAGCTCACACAATGTTGCAACATGATTTACAATAAGTGAATGTATTACATAAGGTATTCACTGTGTGATCAAATAAACCCTTTCTCTTCAGGTATTGTTGAACTATTTCTAGTGTTTCATTATTACAAAAAATAAGCATTACAGTTAACACTATTTGAAGAACATTTATGTGAACGTACACATATGTTTTGAAGGCTAATCTAGAAGGGAAAACTACTATACCATCATACTACTCTCTGAACTGTTTCTGCTATAGAAGATGTGTCAATTTCTCTCAACTCCAAAACACTACTTGTAAACAACTTTATGATATTTCTTCAATATAATGAAAAACCCAATTGTGCTTTTATTGTAAAATCACACATTCCTGTTTGCGAGTATGTTGAGCATATTTTTGTAGGTTTACAAGTATGTGATATCTTCTATGAACTGCATCTTCAAACTCTTGCCCATCTTTTCTACTGAGCTGTCTTTTATTATTGTCTTATAAATTCTAAATGAGTGTTTTCTTTTAAATTAGCATTACTAGAAAAACATTTTGTTAAATAAAAACAATGCATAAACATAATAGAAATGTATAAAATAAAAATTAACTGAAATTCTGCCACCTGATATTAAGAGCAATGAATATTTAGAATATCAGACTTCCACATATTTCCTTAGGTATTATATTGTAGATACTTTCTTTTTGTTAGACATGCTGCAATATTCTCTTTGCGTCTTTTATAATGGATATCCATTATAATATCCATTGTAAAAGACTCTCCTTGAGTCTTTTATAATGGGTAAATTAAGTACCTATGTACCAACTGCCCACCCCAGTGGGAGAACATTCCCAAAAACTTACATAGACACTATGCTCTTTCCCTTTAGCATCCTTTTTCCTCATCCACAAAAGTGAGCACTATTTTAAATTTTCGTTATCATGCACATGCCATAGACAACATTCTGTTCACTTTTTGCTTTCCACTTGGTATTGTTACTAAGACTCAATCATGTGATAGCTAAAGTTCTCTCCATGTATATTTGAAGTTATTTCATTTCTACTGTTAATTATCATATATGTGAGTGTGCCTTTTTAAACCCATGTCAATGGACATTTGGATTGATTAGTTTATGTTTTTATAAACACTGTATTATTGGACATGCTTCCTAGTGCTCACGGACAGTGGTTACTTTTAGAGTAGGGTACACTTTAATGCAACTTTTTGTTTCCCAAAAAAGTTGTACCAATGTATGCATTAATTCTCAACATAGATATTTGGCTGAGTACATTATCTCTAACACTTTTAATGTTACACTTCTTAATTTCATGGGTTTCCTCTTTTGCAAAATGGTTATTCATGACTTGTTTCCTTTCTCTACTCCTTTTTATCTTTGTTGATTTGTAAAAATTCTTTACTTGTTCTCAATTTTAATACTTTTTTACAAATATCTTCTACAAATTGAAATTTTTTAAACTTTAATGTATATTTTAATAAACAAGATTTGGTTTTAATGTATTCCAATTTATCAACCTTTTCATAAGTGGTTAGCACTTTGACCTGGGCTGTGTAAGAAAAGTCTCCCTACTCAGAGGTCAGAAGATAATTCATATATACTCTTTTTAAATTCCAGTTTTACTTTTAACAGATCTCTGTTGTGGTGTAAGGTAGGAATCCTTTTATTCATTTACCTTCCTCACCCTTTCTTCCTACCTCCATCCTCTTTCTTTCTTTCTCACTCTTTCTTTTTCCTCTTCCACCCTCCTTTCCTTCCTTGTGGCTTTTGTGCACCAACTTTTCTCTCTTCTTTAATCCATCCTTTTACTTATTGGATAATGCTATGTCTTACCACACAAGCACCATCATAAATCAGATTTCCATATATGAGTATATTTCTTTTTGAACTGTTTTATTTTATTCATATTTTGTCCATGCCTGCACCAGTATCACATTTTTGTAATTCTTTAAGTAGTTTTATAGTAAGTCTATATCTCACAGAGCATGAAGTATCTAGGCTATTATTTCTTCTTTGATTTTTCGATATATATATTTTTAAGTTAATTTGTCCTATTCCACAAAAATAAAGATTAAAACAAATAAAGACCAATTAGGACACTGATCAAAGTTAACATTAAGCCTACAGATCACTTTTGGGACAACTAAAATCTGTAAAATTTAAATTGAGTTTCTTCATCCATGAATATAGTATGCCAATAATATTGGTACTATTGGTGATCCCCAATCCTTGTAACTATTATTTCCTATTGTGCTACCCAGAGCTCCAAAACATTGCTGAATTGGGATATTCAGAGGTAATGCTCCTATCTTGTTCCTAAATTTAAATAGAATATTTCTATATTTTCCCCATGTAATATGCTTTTGTACAGATATTCGTTTTCTTTCCTTTTTTTTGAGAAGGTAATAAAATTTCCTTCTATTCCTATTATAGTAAGGATTTTCATTATCAATCTGTTAAAATTTTTTTCTGTATCTTTGGAGATGTCATTATGGTTTATCTCACTTAACCAATAATGTGGGAATATACATTTAAACATTTTTGTATCATTAAAGCCTCCTTATGATACACTTATATGCCCAAATTGGACACAGTTTATTAATACTTTTATAGAGAACTGGATTCAGTTTGTTAATATTTTGCTTAGACATTTTGAATCTATATTCATGAACACAACAGACTATTTTTCTTCCTGATATCACCTCTAATTTTTTGTCAAAATTATTCTGTCTCAGAAAGTGAGTTGCAGAATATGCCCTCATCTTCCATTTTTGGAAGCATGTATACAATTTTGGAAGTTCCTTAAAACTTGTAGCACTTGCATATAAGCTATTCTATTTCTGGTGAGTCTTTGGTTTCTCTCTTTCCTTCTTTTTTTAAAATAATTGTTTGAATTCCTTTCACAATTATGGAATAGAATTTCTATTTTCTAATTCTCCCTAAATCAGTTTTTGCCAGTTATATAGCCTATTAATTTGTCTATCTCCTAATTTTCAAACATTATCTAATTGAAACCTAGCAAAGTTTTTCAAAATATGCTGGCAGCTGAAAAGTTTACCATAGAGCTAATTGTTTCTGGTGAAAGCCTAACCATCCATTTGACTCACCATTGTTCTTCTACTCCATGATGATGTTTCATCTCTTATTCATTCTTGTTGCTTTTAAAACTGTCATCATTTGGTTCTTCAGCAGCATCCTACCCCCAAACATAAACCCCATGTGACTGTCAGACCAGCTTACTCTCTATAAATTGACTGCTAAATGGATTGAAAAATTGACTTCTCTATCTCAGCCTATTACTCCACTCAATCCATGCTGTTTTCCCTAAAGAGTCATTCATTCCTTATTTCATTCATTCATTGGAATTATAGCCTTGGAAAATTATTGAATCATTCTCAGTCTTGGTTTCCTTATCTTTAAAATGGAGTTAATGTCATTTGCTTCTTTGGGCTATTTTAAGAAATAAACACTATGTGTATGTAAATTAAATTGTACTATCCATAGATTACTAGTAATTCAATTATTTTCCCTTCATTAAAAGTAGTATATATGTTTTATAGGTCAGAGTGCCACTCCTCTATTTTCACCCCTCACCCCTGTGTTCTGGCAAAATAATCACAAATAGAACTTCCTAGCAAGCAAAGCTGGATGGGCAGTGAGTTTTCCTACCTTCGATCTGAAACTATAGCAAACCAACTACTGGGAGACCTTCTTATGACACTGCATTAGGGACAGAAAGTGCGAAGGAAAATAGGTCTGACTGAGAACAAACAAATCCAAGAGACCAGACAAGAACAAAAATATAGGGCTCTGCAAGGTAGTAACTTTTCACTCATTAAGCTGTGAAGACCAGCAAATGTGAGGCTCCCACTTCAAAGGACATCCTAACAACAAGAAGGATAAGGGAATAAAGAGTGTCTGGAAAGATGTCTGTTAGTGGAAACTTTAGTAGTGTGTACTCTATCTACTTTCACCTACCAATTTCAGAGGTTCACCCGCAGAATGAATGCATAATGAAGTAATCATGCATGGCCCCAGAATTTATTTAGACTATTTTTATGGAGATTTATTAAATTAAAACTTAAAATGACTTATGAAGTGGATTAATGATTTTTGAGTTTCCAGTGTTGGTCATTCATGCTCTCCTAAAGCATTTCCTATTTATCTACAGTAGCTAAATTTGAAAGAGATCTTATGGTAATGTACAGGTTTAGCAGCTCCACGTCAAAGGCTTGTCTATCACATTTGCTCAACAGCCACCGCTACAGCACACCCTATAAAAAAGTGGGTGGTGAGGTTTTGAACAACTAAAAGCAAATTAAGATACTAAGATTTAGAAGTCTACTTTCCATTTCTAAAAAAGTGTGAAGATAAAACTAATATAGAAAATTCAGGAAGTTTTAATTTGTACTTGACAACAGTATTTTAAAAACACACCGGGAAAACTTTTTTAAAAAAGAAGAAATAAAACCTGTAGTACTGATTCCATAATCTTGGAAAGTGTCTTATAATTAGATTTCTTAACTGACTATATGTAGGAATTTCATTTTATTCCAATCTCCTGTTTTACTATTCAAAGAAAATAAATGATTCTGTCATTTATATATGATCATATATCAGTTAGAAATATGATCTATTTCTATAACAGTTAGAAATCAGATTGAACATATAAAAATAAATATATGTATAGCAATTAAACAATGTACATAGTATAAAACTATATTCTGTGATATTTAGAAGAAACCAGTATGAGATTCATAATTATTATTATTGTGATAGCATGGAATGAAAGCTCATTTAATTGTACCTATTCATGTTTCTTTGTATTAAAGAAACGCACGGTCAAGGATCGAAAATAACTTCATTATATGCCCTCAAGTCTTCTTTACCTCCTCTTTGTTTAGAAAAAATAGTTTATCTCAAGAGCTTGCCTTAAGAAAGCTCTGCATTCTGATTTAAGCATTTTGAGCCAGAAACAAACATACTTATCTCTTATTATTCAACTCAATTCATATTCGTACCTGCATGTACACAGTTACCTATTATTCTTACAATTACAAGATTAAATAACTTCACAACTGCCTTGTTAAAATCAGGTTGAAATTTCTGAATTGTGATGTTGTTATTGTTTTCAAAACCATATTTACAATCCAGAAAAACAATTCCTAACACCTTCCACCTCATTTCCTAATCATCTATACATACTGGTATCACTGGATACTATTACTGCTGCTGCAATCAGGTTAGGAAAATCTATGCATGAAGCAATTACGTCCCCCAAAAGTTTCCTCTATACTATATGCTACCAAACTGGGGAAGGGTTATATTTGATTTTTTCCTGTGGATCTTGATAATGTCAGCTTCAAAGTGATTACTCATCAACTATAATGTGCCTCCCCCAACATTTCAGCTTAGAGTAAAACTAATTATAAACATGTCCTGTCGGCTCATATCTCAGGTACTCTATTTCACTAATAAAGGTTAGGTAAACTAGAAAGTGCACCTATTTTAAACAAATTTGGCTAATCTTTTGAGGATGTTGTATGAAAGATGAATTTACACTCTTTGGGGCATGTAGATAAGTGGGATATTCATAAAAATGTATTTTGGACTCATGGATATGAACCCAGTATAACTTAACTCTGTTACCATCACAGCCAGAAATAACTTCCACAGTATTTGAGAAAATATATATTCCAGTGCACCATTAACTGAAACATTAATTTCATTATCTCTGGAAATATCAAAGATATTTTATGCAAATGTATATTGTACAAGAGAAGGAGAAAGAGTCAGAGAGAAAGGCAGTGAGAAATGCCAAAAAGATTACGAGAGACAGAAAATGAGGGAATATTTGTTCTTGAGAACCCCTGTTATCTTATTAAATAACTTTAATGTTCTCACTGGCATAAAATGAATTAGAAAGGAGAAATCAGGAAACAATAGACTCTCGAATGCGGTCCAACTATTTGTTCCTTTTTGACTCGTGCACATAATTCTTAGAAAATTAATGTGTTAAAAATATCAAACTCTCTTAGATGACTTTTGAATGACTAAAGACAAAGTAATACTTAGCTAAATAGTCTTAACCTTTTATGGAAACTATTCATGATTTCATTTGTATAATAAAATGCTTTTATAAACATCTTACTTTGAAATACAAATTTATTCTGATATGTAGAAAATAGCAACCCTTTTAGGATGTTTTAAATATATGTAAACATAAGTTAGTATTTAGGGGCCAAGTAACTGAAGAACATAAAACAATAGTTGTTTTTTTTTTGAAACATTTCTTCTCATCTATACATGCTAAGAATTTTCTGCATAAGAATGAAAAGGAGGTAAATTTTTTAGGATTTTATTAATTTATGTGAGAGAGAGCGAGGATGAACAGGAGTAGGGGCAGAGGGAAAGGGAAAAGCAGACTGCCCACTAAGCAGGGAGCCCAAGGTGGGGCTCCAGCCCAGGACCCTAGGGATCATGGCCTGAGCCCTGAGCTGAATGCAGACACTTAACGACTGGGCCACCCAGGCACCCCTAAAGGGAGCTAATTTGACTCAATATTCACATAACTATATTTAGTGCTACAAATATGCAATCAAGTTGGTGACCAAATACATGTGTCTTCATCCCTCAAAGTCCTTAAGTAATTCATATGTGTTTGCATACTAACATATATGTATGTACATGAAAACTCAATTTAAATATTTCTTGTAAGTTTATAAGTTATATGACTACAACATAAGTTTTAAAAAAAAGACTGAAATTTTGAAGTGAAGAATGAAAAGAAATATATGATAAAGAGTTTTAATTCACACATATTTCCTGATCTTTAAAAGAAGTTAACTTGGAAGACTTCATTCTTAATACTTCCAATTGGAAAGCACAAAGACATCATCTGTGGTCCAAAGGACACTATCTAAAATTAACTCCTAAAATGTAACAGCAGAAGAGATTAGGTTGCTTAGGTTTCTTTGGCACATCTAATCAAATCCATTTTGTCATCCTAATGCTTTTATTGTTAGTAATTAGAATGGGGTTTTTTTTCTATATTCATCAGATCTTTCCACCAAGTTAATTTTATAATGTGAAGAAGAAAGTATTGTGAATTAGGAAATAACACATGAAGTTCTCTAGAGGAAAAATGAAATTCTTTGACAGGGATCAAACACAACAGAATAGCTACATATGTCTAAGAAAGAGAGTTGCATTTAATAGAATATTTATATGTGAGGAAAGTAATTTTTTAAGTGATTACAACACCTGCATCAATTCATTTATTTAATATGCATTTAACTGCACCTCTGTACCAGGAACTGGGTTAGACTCGAGAGACTGAAAAGCAAGATAGAGTCCTTGCCTTCAGATATCTCAATGGCTTAACTGAGCAAGCAGACAAAAAAAAAAAAAAAACCCACACAGTTCAGGTCACAATAGAATGTTCTTTGGGAGCTGCTGATGCAGATTAAACAGAGAAGGGTATCAAGGTTGGTTTAATAAAAGTGGAGACGGGGCACCTGGGTGGTTCAGTGGGTTAAAGCCTCTGCCATTGGTTCAGGTCATGATCCCAGGGTCCTGGAATCAAGCCCCGCATCGGGCTCTCTAGTCAGCAGGGAGCTGGCTTCCTCCTCTCTCTCTCTCTGCCTGCCTCTCTGCCTGCCTGTGATCTCTGTCTGTCAAATAAATAAAAATCTTTTAAAAATTAAATTAAATTAAAAAAATAAAAGTGGAGACAAAGACCTGAGTTGAATTTTGAAGCTGTGGTAAGTTAATTCTTTGATGAACTGGTGGACAGGGAAGAGGAATAAATGAATGAAAGTTTAATATATAAGAAAAAGGGTGAATATAAGAAACCAATAAAGTGATTAGATGAGAATTTCTGGACAGTGTGAAATAATTCATTGTCAGAAGAAAGGGAAAGGTGAATGGTCTTCCCATTCATCATATTGGGATACATGTCAGTGAACAAGTTTGGGAAAGGGCAAAAAAAATTAGTTTCATATTAGACATGTAAAATTTGAAATACCTATGGGACATTCTTATGGAAACGTCGCCTAATAGTTGTGTAAATCTATACAAGGCTGCAGAGAGAAATTTGAGATGGAAGGCAATATTCAGAAGCAATTCAGATATTTCTGATTATCAAAATCAGGAAAGGAAGTAAGAAGGAACAGAACAGAAGTTAAAATGGCCACGACAGAATACAACAAAGATTTGCTCTTTTATGGGATTAAAACCTTCAGCAAATTATTTAAACTGTCTCATCATAAGCCTCCTCATCTGCAAATGGAGAAAATGCCCAATACATGAGGTTGCTACACTTTGCATAAACCTTGACCTATGACCTACAAATCACTATTATTTTATTATTATAAAATTAAGGAAACATATTGCATGAAATAGAATTCTGAGTATGAAATTCTAGGAATATGTAACTTTCAAGGGATATACCAAGAAGGATGTATCCAATTACATAAGAAGAAACAACTGTAGAGATGGGAGACAATTATTTCCTAACATCCAAGAGAGAAAAGAGGTGACTGGGTAGCTCAGTTGATTTAGTATCCAGCTCTGATTTCGGCTCAGGTCATGATCTCTCGGTCATGAGATCAAGCCCAGAATTAGGCTCCTCACTCAGCAGGGAGTCTACTTCAGATTCTTTTCCTCCGCTCTTCCACTCTCTCTTTCTCTGTCTTTCTCCAAGCAAATAAATAAATCTTAAAAAAAAAAAAAAGAAAGAAAAAGAAAATCCAAGGGAGGAGAGACTTTTAAGAAATATAAAAATAAGCAAGAATTTATTCTACACCCAGAAGTTTATTACTGACAACAGCAGACTCAATAGAGAGTAGAGACAAAATCCCAACTACACGGAAGAGGAAATGAAAGAGTGGAAAAACAGCTCATTTTATTAAGTATTTAGTTATGAAAAAAACAAAGGAATGGGAAGGTAAGCAGATTTACATTTGCTCAAAAATTTTAAAAATTAAAAATTTAGGGGTGTCTGGGTGGCTCAGTGGGTTAAGCCTCTGCCTTCGGCTCAAGTCATGATCTCAGGGTCCTGGAATCAAGCCCCGAGTTGGGCTCTCTCCTCAAGTGGAGAGCCTGCTTCCCCCGCTCCTCTGCCTGCCTCTCTGCCTACTTGTGACTTCTCTCTCTCTGTGTCAAATTAATAAAATCTTAAAAAAAATTAAAAATTTTAAAAATTAAAAATTAAAAGCCTCCATTAGTTTTATATGTTGCTCATTTTATGCAACATTGCAGTCCTAGGAATTACTTATCTGCATTCTCTTTGGTCTTGATTCTCTATCAATTCTTATTGTTAATTTATAATGACATCGTAAACATTGTATATGCTTTTATAAACTAAATCAAATCATGTTAGTGCAGAGTGGGCTTATAGAAAGAGGACTTACATGGGGGTGCCTTGGTGGTGCAGTTGGTTGAGCATCTGACTTTTGGTTTAGTCTCAGATTCTGATCTCAGGGTCATGAGATAGAGCCCTAAGTAAGGCTCCATGTTCAGCATGGAGTCTGCTTGAGATTCTCTCCTTCTGTCCTTCCCTCCACTCAAGCTCTCTCTCTCTCTCAAATAAATAAATAAAATCTTAAAAAAGGGCCTACATAGTTATGATAAAAAGGCAATAGAAGAGGACAGCTCAAGATGTGATAGCAAGGGGGCGGGATAATGAAGAAGAGTCAAAGAAGGTAGAGCAGCAGGGATCCAGAGAGGAAGGTGAATACACTTTATCTAGGAAAGAAGCCACATCTGAAAAGAGAATAGAGGAGGGAGTCAAGATAGACCTGCATCGCGATGTTTTCATAATGGTAGGAATAACATAAGTTGAAGTACTTTCCTTTTCATGATACCTCATTGATAAATTAAGAGCAAAGGTAAAAACTGATTTGTGGGGTGTGATATTTATAAAATTTGATGACCTTTTAAAGAAAAAAATGTGTAAAAATCTGGTTTTAGACATTACATATAAATATGTACATATACATATATGTATTTAGAATAAGAAATCACAACAGACTGCAAATTTAAAGGCACACAGACACTACATCATAAGATCGAGAATAATAGCCTAATAATTTCATTAATGTTCATTTCTTGGCCTTTTGGCTAATCAAGTATAATAATTTCATTAGAACTGCCTGATTGGAGGAGTCAAGATGGCGGAGAAGTAGCAGGCTGAGACTACTTCAGCTAGCAGGAGATCAGGTAGATAGCTTATCTAAAAATTGCAAACACCTGAAAATCCATCGGCAGATCGAAGAGAAGAAGAACAGTAATTCTGGAAACAGAAAAACAACCACTTTCTGAAAGGTAGCACTGGCAGAGAAGTGAATCCAAAGCCACGGAAAGATAGACCCCAGGGGGAGGGGCCGGCTCCCGGCAAGCGGCAGAGCAACGAAGCACAAAATCGGGACTTTTTTTTTTTTTTAAAGATTTTATTTAGTTATTTGACAGGCAGAGATCACAAGTAGGCAGAGAGGCAGGCAGAGAGAGGAGAGGAAGCAGGCTCCCCGCGGAGCAGAGAGCCCGATGTGGGGCTCGATCCTGGAACACTGAGATCATGACCTGAGCCGAAGGCAGAGGCTTTAACCCACTGAGGCACCCAGGCGCCCCAAAATTGGGACTTTTAAAAGTCTGTTCCGCTGAGGGACATCGCTCCAGAGGCTAAACAGGGGCAAAGCCCACGGAGGGTCAGCGTGGCCTCAGGTCCCGCAGGGTCACAGAAGGATCGGGGGTGTCTGAGTGTCACAAAGCTTGCGGGTATTGGAACGGGAAAACCGGCTACAAAGACAGAGCCAAAAGTGGCTCACAGCTCGGTGTTACCTTGAACCAGCCACAGGCTCGGTGAGCTCGGAGTGCAGCCGGAGGTCAGGCAGACGGGAGTAACTGGGCACTGTTCTCTGAGGGCGCACTGAGGAGTGGGGCCCCGGGCTCTCGGCTCCCCCGGGCCGGAGACAAGGAGGCCACCATTTGTATCCCCGTCCTCCGGAACTCTACAGAAAGTGCTCAGGGAACAAAAGCTCCTGAAAGCAAATCCGAGCGGATTATTCAGCCTGGCCCCTGGTAAGGGCGGTGCAATTCCGCCTGGGAAAAAGACACTTGAGAATCACTACAACAGGCCCCTCCCCCAGAAGATCAACAAGAAATCCAGCCAAGACCAAGTTCACCTACCAAGGAGTGTGGTTTCAATGCCAAGGAGAACAGCAGAATTCCAGAGGAGGAGAAAGCAAAGCATGGAACTCACGGCTTTCTCCCTGTGATTTTTTAGTCTTGCAGTTAATTAAATTTTTTTCTTTTTCATTTTTTTTCCCTTCTTCTGCTAAATTTTTTTAAACTTTTACCCTTTTCTTTATAAACATTTTTAATTAGTTTAATATATATATATATTTTATACTTTTCTTTATTCGTTTTCTTTTTTTAATTTCTTTTTTTTTTATTTATTTCTTTTTGAACCTCTTTTTATCCCCTTTCTCCCCCCTCACGATTTGGGATCTCTTCTAATTTGGTTAAAGCATATTTTCCTGGGGCAGTTGCCATCCTTTTAGTATTTTACTTGCTCCTTCATATACTCTTATCTGGACTTAATGACAAGGCGGAAAAATTCACCACAAAAAAAAAGAACAAAAGGCAGTACCGAAGACTAGGGACCTAATCAATACAGACATTGGTAATATGTCAGATCTAGAGCTCAGAATGACAATTCTCAAGGTTCTAGCCGGGCTTAAAAAAGGCATGGAAGATATTAGAGAAACCCTTTCCAGAGAGATAAAAGACCCTTCTGGAGAAATAAAAGAACTGAAATCTAACCAAGTTGAAATCAAAAAAGCTATTAATGAGGGGCAATCAAAAATGGAGGTTCTCACTGCTAGGATAAATGAGGCAGAAGAAAGGATTAGTGATATAGAAGACCAAATGACAGAGAATAAAGAAGCTGAGCAAAAGAGGGACAAACAGCCACTGGACCATGAGGGGAGAATTCGAGACATAAGTGACACCATAAGACGAAACAACATTAGAATAATTGGGATTCCAGAAGAAGAAGAAAGAGAGAAGGGAGCAGAAGGTATACTGGAGAGAATTATTGGGGAGAATTTCCCCAATATGGCAAAGGGAATGAGCATCAAAATTCAGGAGGTTCAGAGAACGCCCCTCAAAATCAATAAGAATAGGCCCACACCCCGTCACCTAATAGTAAAATTTACAAGTCTTAGTGACAAAGAGAAAATCCTGAAAACAGCCCGGGAAAAGAAGTCTATAACATACAATGGTAAAAATAAAAGATTGGCAGCTGACTTATCCACAGAGACCTGGCAGGCCAGAAAGAGCTGGCATGATATTTTCAGAGCACTGAATGAGAAAAACATGCAGCCAAGAATACTATATCCAGATAGGCTATCATTGAAAATAGAAGGAGAGATTAAAAGCTTCCAGGACAAACAAAAACTGAAAGAATTTGCAAACACCAAACCAGCTCTACAGGAAATATTGAAAGGGGTCCTCTAAGCAAAGAGAGAGCCTACAAGTGGTAGATCAGAAAGGAACAGAGAACATATACAGAAACAGTCACCTTACAGGCAATACAGTGGCACTAAATTCATATTTCTCAATAGTTACCCTGAATGTTAATGGGCTAAATGCCCCAATCAAAAGACACAGGGTATCAGAATGGATAGAAAAACAAAACCCATCTATATGTTGCCTCCAAGAAACTCATTTTAAGACTGAAGACACCTCCAGATTTAAAGGGATGGGGTGGAAAAGAATTTACCATGCTAATGGACATCAGAAGAAAGCAGGAGTGGCCATCCTTATATCAGATCAAATAGATTTTAGGGCAAAGACTATAATAATAGATGAGGAAGGACACTATATCTTACTCAAAGGGTCTGTCCAACAAGAAGATCTAACAATTTTAAATATCTATGTCCCCAACGTGGGAGCAGCCAACTATACAAAGCAATTAATAACAAAATCAAAGAAACACATCAACAATAATACAATAATAGTAGGGGACTTTAACACTCCCCGCACTGAAATGGACAGATCATCCAAGCAAAAGATCAGCAACGAAATAAAGGCCTTAAACGACACAATGGACCAGATGGACATCACAGATATATTAAGAACATTTCATCCCAAAGCAACAGAATTCACATTCTTCTCTAGTGCACATGGAACATTCTCCAGAATAGATCACATCCTCGGTCCTAAATCAGGACTCAACTGGTATCAAAAGATTGGGATCATTCCCTGCATATTTTCAGACCACAATGCTCTGAAGTTAGAACTCAACCACAAGAGGAAGTTTGGAAAGAACCCAAATACATGGAGACTAAACAGCATCCTTCTAAAGAATGAATGGGTCAACCGGGAAATTAAAGAAGAATTGAAAAAAATCATGGAAACAAATGATAATGACAATACAACGGTTCAAAAGATGTGGGACACAACAAAGGCAGTCCTGAGAGGAAAATATATAGCGGTACAAGCCTTTCTCAAGAAACAAGAAAGGTCTCAGGTACACAAACTAACCCTACACCTAAAAGAGCTGGAGAAAGAACAAGAAAGAAACCCTCAGCACAGCAGGAGAAGAGAAATCATAAAGATCTGAGCAGAAATCAATGAAACAGAAACCAAAAAAACAATAGAGTAAATCAACAAAACTAGGAGCTGTTTCTTTGAAAGAATTAATAACATTGATAAACCCCTGGCCAGACTTATCAAAAAGAAAAGAGAAAGGACCCAAATAATTAAAATCATGAATGAAAGAGGAGAGATCACAACTAACACCAAAGAAATACAAACTATTATAAGAACATACTATGAGCAACTCTACGCCAACAAATTTGACAATCTGGAAGAAATGGATGCATTCCTAGAAACATATAAACTACCACAACTGAACCAGGAAGAAATAGAAAGCCTGAACAGACCCATAACCAGTAAGGAGATTGAAACAGTCATTAAAAATCTCCAAACAAACAAAAGCCCACGGCCAGACGGTTTCCCGGGGGAATTCTACCAAACATTTAAAGAAGAACTAATTCCTATTCTCCTGAAAATGTTCCAAAAAATAGAAATGGAAGGAAAACTTCCAAACTCGTTTTCTGAGGCCAGCATCACCTTGATCCCAAAACCAGACAAGGATCCCATCAAAAAAGAGAGCTATAGACCAATATCCTTGATGAACACAGATGCGAAAATTGTCACCAAAATACTAGACAATAGGACTCAACAGTACAGTAAAAGGATTATTCACCACGACCAAGTGGGATTTATTCCAGGGCTGCAACATCCGCAAATCAGTGAATGTGATACAACACATCAATAAAAGAAAGAACAAGAACCATATGATACTCTCAATAGATGCTGAAAAAGCATTTGACAAAGTACAACATCCCTTCCTGATAAAAACTCTTCAAAGTGTAGGGATAGAGGGCACATACCTCAATATCATCAAAGCCATCTATGAAAAATCCACGGCAAATATTGTTCTCATTGGAGAAAAACTGAAAGCTTTTCCGCTAAGGTCACAACACGGCAGGGATGTCCATTATCACCACTGCTATTCAACATAGTACTCGAAGTCCTAGCCTCAGCAATCAGACAACAAAAGGAAATTAAAGGCATCCAAATGGGCAAAGAAGTCAAACTATCACTCTTCGCAGATGATATGATACTATATGTGGAAAACCCAAAAGACTCCATTCCAAAACTGCTAGAACTTGTAGAGGAATTCAGTAAAGTGTCAGGATATAAAATCAATGCACAGAAATCAGTTGCATTTCTCTACACCAACAAGACAGAACAAAGAGAAATTAAGGAGTCCATCCCATTTACAATTGCACCCCAAACCTTAAGATACCTAGGAATAAACCTAACCAAAGAGGCACAGAATCTATACTCAGAAAACTATAAAGTACTCATGAAAGAAATTGAGGAAGACACAAAGAAATGGAAAAATGTTCCATGCTCCTGGATTCGAAGAATAAATATTGCAAAAATGTCTATGCTACCTAAAGCAATCTACACATTTAATGCAATTCCTATCAAAGTACCATCCATCTTTTTCAAAGAAATGGAACAAATAGTTCTAAAATTTATATGGAACCAGAAAAGACCTCAAATAGCCAAAGGGATTTTGAAAAAGAAAGCCAAAGTTGGTGGCATCACAATTCCGGACTTCAAGCTCTATTACAAAGCCGTCATCATCAAGACAGTATGGTACTGGCACAAAAACAGACACATAGATCAATGGAACAGAATAGAGAGCCCAGAAATAGACCCTCAACTCTATGGTCAACTAATCTTCGACAAAGCAGGAAAGAATATCCAATGGATAAAGGACAGCCTCTTCAATAAATGGTGTTGGGAAAATTGGACGGCCACATGCAGAAAAATGAAATTGGACCATTTCCTTACACCACACACTCAAAATGGATGAAGGACCTCAATGTGAGAAAGGAATCCATCAAAATCCTTGAGGAGAACACAGGCAGCAACCTCTTCGACCTCAGCCCCAGCAACATCTTCCTAGGAACATCGCCAAAGGCAAGGGAAGCAAGGGCAAAAATGAACTATTGGGATTTCATCAAGATCAAAAGCTTTTGCACAGCAAAGGAAACAGTTAACAAAATCAAAAGACAACTGACAGAATGGGAGAAGATATTTGCAAAGGACATATCAGATAAAGGACTAGTGTCCAAAATCTATAAAGAACTTAGCAAACTCAACACCCAAAGAACAAATAATCCAATCAAGAAATGGGCAGAGGACATGAACAGACATTTCTGCAAAGAAGACATCCAGATGGCTAACAGACACATGAAAAAGTGCTCCATATCACTCGGCATCAGGGAAATACAAATCAAAACCACCATGAGATATCACCTCATACCAGTCAGAATGGCTAAAATGAACAAGTCAGGAAATGACAGATGCTGGCGAGGATGCAGAGAAAGGGGAACCCTCCTACACTGTTGGTGGGAATGCAAGCTGATGCAACCACTCTGGAAAACAGCATGGAGGTTCCCCAAAATGTTGAAAATAGAACTGCCCTATGACCCAGCAATTGCACTATTGGATCACTATTGGTAGTGATCCAAAGGAGCACGTGCACCCGAATGTTTATAGCAGCAATGTCCACAATAGCCAAACTATGGAAAGAACCTAGATGTCCATCAACAGATGAATGGATCAAGAAGATGTGGTATATATACACAATGGAATACTATGCAGCCATCAAAAGAAATGAAATCTTGCCACTTGCGACAACATGGATGGAACTAGAGCGTATCATGCTTAGGGAAATAGCAGCGAAAGCATATCTACTTTCTCAAGCAGAGAAAGACAACTATCATATGACCTCCCTGATATGAGGAAGTGGTGATGCAACATGGGGGCTTAAGTGGTTAGGAGAAGAATCAATGAAACAAGATGGGATTGGGAGGGAGACAAGTCACAAGTCACTCTTAATCTCACAAAACAAACTGAGGGTTGCTGAGGGGAGGGGGGTTGGGAGAAGGGGGGTGGGGTTATGGACATTGGGGAGGGTATGTGCTTTGGTGAGTGCTGTGAAGTGTGTAAACCTGGTGATTCACAGACCTGTACCCCTGGGGATAAAAATATATGTTTATAAAAAATAAAAAATTTAAAAAAAAAAGAACTGCCTGATTGACTTAAACATTTTTTACATTTGGTCAGCTTTTCATAAGACAATAATTTTGAATAATATTTTTATGAAGAGATGACAAGATAGATCAAATTGTAGATTTCTACAGGCCTCTAGTTAAATTATTTTAAACTGTCACACTTCTTCAGTGGTAGAATTTTAAATGAAAGAGAAGGTTATAAAATGAAAAAGACTTACTGGAGTAGTATTATCCACAGATATTTTAAGGACTCCATTATTTAAATGATCTGAGATTTGAGCTTTAGTTGCTGATTTTTCCAGAAGGTTTCTTAGTGACTACAGAATCTGTAGTACAACTGAACAATTTGTGTGTGTTTGTATATATGATCATGCTCACATATGCACACACATAGAATTTGACAATTAAGGCTTCTATTTTAATTAATAATATAGTAAAATTTCTTTGGATGCAGTTACCACAACCAGTTCAGACCATATGCTTTTATCTATTGTTTCTGAGTTTAGTCAAAACAATATTTTTGCCATGCCTATCTGTTCCAACAAAATCTATATTCAAATTATCACCATAGGAAGAAGTAATAAAATCATTACTGTTTTACTTTTTTAATGGATTTTCTGTTTAAAGCTTTCTGATTGCTCTGATATAAAAATGGGATTGCTGAACCATTTTAAAGTTCTTCCTCCAATGAAGCCAAAATATCAACAGTTAATCACTTCACTTATAACACACATAAAAAACTTGGAATTGAACATGAACATTAACTTAGGACAATCACTTGATCTAAATGAAAGGTCATTCTTCAAAGAGTGATAGGCAAAGAGATTTTCTGCAGTTTAAATGGCTGTTTTGAGCAGATAATTAGCTATTTATTTAGAAGCAGATACTCATGCTTCTATAGCATATTTGTGCTTATAGTTTCAATATGCACAATGATACCACCAGAGTTCCTGTAGTTGATGGTACATGTTGATAAGTACTTCATAAAATTCATGTATTCACGGGGCTCCTGGGTGGCTCAATGGTTTAAGCCTCTGCCTTCGGCTCGGGTCATGATCTCCGGGTCCTGGGATCGAGCCCCGCATTGGGCTTTCTGCTCATCGGGGAGCCTGCTTCCCCCTCTCTCTCTGCCTGCCTCTCTGCCTACTTGTGATCTCTCTCTGTCTATCAAATAAATAAATAAATATCTTTAAAAAGCAAATCATGTATTCATTATCAATTATCTCTGAGAAAAGAGAAACTCAGAACTGAATTTTCCATTCAGTATGCATTTTCATTTTTGCTGAAAAGTTTTATTGCAAAATAAAAGTGTACAAAACAAATATTTATAAATTTCAATTACATGTTTGGTTTTTTTTTTAAAAAAAAAAACACTGAATAAGATTATTCAAAGCATTCATTAAAAATAATTGGCAGGACAGCTCATTCTCTCTTCCTCACATTTATTTAATATAAATCTAACCTATGATTTCCCCCAATCTCTACAGATATTCCTAATTGGTATATTTGTTCTCCTTTGCATTTCACAAGGAGATGAGATTCTATGGGCTGGTATACAAGTTAGCCAAAAGGATTTTTAGTGCATATTTATTTTTTTCTTTGAACTCACTATATACTATACTTCAGAAGAAATTGTTAGTTGTTTTGCATGTGGGAATAGTTGGGAAAAGATAGTCATTTTTCTGGTTATGTTTCATATTTAATGATTATATGTAAAAATGAGAACACCATTCATTGGACAGATGTGCCTTATGTCCGACTAGAGGAAAACATAGCAGAAACTGGTTATACAAACTGGAGAGACCACAAACCCATAATCATCAGAGCTTATGATAATGCACCCACTAATAACAGTGCTTAAGATATAAAATTCCTGGCTAAATACTAAATTGGGATAGATGCTGGTAAGCCAGGAACAGACCAGAAGACTCCTGGATAAACCTAATTATCATACTCACAGTGACCCCAAGACCCTATGTGATTTGGCCCCTCAGTATCATTCTCATAAACTACTCCTATCCATTCAGATTCAGTCCCTCTGGCCATCTTGCTAATATTCCCCAATTATGTCAAATATTGTCCTGTCATGATGCTTTTATTTCTGTGTCTCTCTCTGCCGCAAATGCTTTTCTATGCTATAGCCAAATGGCTTGTTCCTTCATGTCCTTCTAGTCTATACTCAGTGACTTCTTTCCTGCTCAACCTATAAAGAAGAACAAACAGAACACACACTACCAATGTATATTCTATTTACCTTCTCCACTGATACAATGTGTATTTTACTAGTTTAATCTGTCTGTCTCCATTGAAACATAAGGCCATGTGAGCAGAAAATGTTGTTTGTTTTGTTACAAGTGGAGTGGCAGTTCTAAGACTTGTTCCTGACATCTGTTAGCCATTTAATAAATAAACTCTGGATCAATTGATGTTACTATTAATATTGTTATTATTAAGCTATCATTTTACTTTTTACTTAGCTGCTGCATCATTAGTCTATTTGAGCATGGATTACGCTGTCCACTTTTATTCTTTTTAATTAAATTATAGGGGTAAGCTACATGATCCTCATTCCTATAGGATTCTGAGATAACCATCTACTACGAGTTTCCCTGTATTCATTCATTAATAGGGACATGTCCTTTACCAGCCTGGTAAAGGGAAGGTCGTGTCAGGGAAACACACTGGGGAGGCTTAGCCAACTGTGAATATTCAAATAAAATAGTTTGTTATTTATTAGAAGCTTCACTTCTGTAGAATAAAATAAGAAACAGGTTAGATCATATAGACAAATTGGTTATTTCTAGAAGCAATTCAGGTGAAGTTGTTCTTTTTAGAGTGTTCAGGGAATTTAGATAAGTGAACATCTCTAAATAAGAACATTGGTGTCTAGTCTAACTGTTTTTCAGCCAGCTACTATTGTTTCTTTATGAGATGAGTACTAACATTTCAGATTTTTGAGCATCTTTAAAGTCATAATGCATTTGCTGATACATGTGGGAAGTGACTACAGAGATGTAATACCTGAAATGGGGAAGTTCTTCTACAAGGCAGATGATTATATAATTTTGTTAATTGTAGTGATGTGTTAATGTTTTGTTACTTTTGCTAACCTATAGATTTTTACTATAAAAATATAAATCAATTATCAAACTCAATTGCTCTAGTGATAAAGACAGAATTATGCTCACCCGTTTAGAGACACCTGGAAGGCTCAGTCAATTAATCATCTGAATCTTGATTTCAGATCAGGTCATGATCTCTGGGTCATAAGAATGAGCCCTGCATCAGGGCTTGGTGGGGAGTCTGCTTGAAATTTTCTCTCTCCGTCTCCCTCTGCCACCACCCCCTCCCAAATAAATAAATAAATCTTTAAACACACAAACAAAAAAAGAAGTGGCTCACAAAATCATCATAAAATAGGGTTAATCTTAAGGACTAAAAGAGTGAGCTGAGTGCTTTATTTTTACCTTACCAACATTTTTTTTTACAACTAGCAACATTTTTTTCTGAAACTTCCAGTAGAGCTAGACTGAATTTTGATGAACTTTTTCTCAGACTTCTGAGGATTTTGCTTAACTCTCTGACATAACAAGATTCCAAAGCAAGAGACATATGTAGTAGGTCATAAGTTCTGATTCAAGATGGATTTTATTTACATAAAATATGGTAGAAACTTTGTTATATAAAATTATATCTTAAAGTAAGAAAGTAATAAAATCTGTGGAATCTTTTATATCTTTTCTAAGTTACACATTTATTTTAATAGAATATATTAAAGATTTCACTATGTGTAAGTATCTGATACTCAGAATATGTGAATTTGTAGACTGTTAAATTTTATTTTTACTATTATGTATGTTTTGCATTTAGTTCAGTTAGATGAAACCAAAGATTTCTATAAAGCACCTTTCATGAAAGATTCATTATACCTCATTATGGTAACAATCTGGAAAATAATTTGCATGATTTGAAAGGATTTATCTTACATTTTATTTTAGTTCAATAAATACTTGATATTTTTTCTGAAATATTTTAGGGATGGTATGCAAATAAAACAAACCATCTGTACTTTCACAAAGCTTTGAGTCGGAAAAGAAAAAGCTATGTCACAAGTACATAAAAACTTGATATTGACGTTTCAGAGGCCACATTAGCATATGCAGTTGTTGGAGAAGCTAGAGATGTGCGTATTTACTTTAATGTGGTAAAGGAAAAAAAACTCATCATTCTCTGACCAGAAAGCAATGCATATTTTATATTTCATCTTTTCCAACTAGTTTATACCTCCAAATAATTTATTCAATTAGATCACAATATGCATTATCAGGAAGAAACCAGTTTTATGACATAGATACTAGTGTTAAAGATCACTAAATAGAATAGGATTAGAGAGATTTTATATAAGGAGATTAATGGGAATAAACAAACAAAGAGCCATTTTTGTCTTGAAAACAATTAAAGACAAAAATAGAAATGTCCAAAGAGTTTGATATTTACTCAATAATTCACACAAAGGATTAGTTTCAATACACCAAGAAAAGTCTCTACTCTGTAAACAAACTGTCAGAAAAGAAAAAAAATAAAGACAGAATAAGAAAAGAGATACAAATGATGGTGTGGTATAAAGGAAAAATGGGAAAAAAGGGAAATTAAAATAACAAGTAAGGGGCACCTGGATGGCTCAATTGGGTAAGCCACTGCCTTTGGCTCAAGTCAGGATCCTGGAGTCCCAGGACTGAGCTCCACTTCAGGCTCACTGCTCAGGAGGTAGTCTGCTTCTCCCTCTGACCCTCTCCCCTCTCATGCTTTCTCTCTTCCTCTCTTGCTCTCTCTCTCTTTCTCAAATAAATAATCTTTTAAAAGACAAATTAGATAATGAATAACTACAGGCTCATGGTGGCAGATAAAAATATACCTATATATCTATATAGATATAGATATATCTATATTTATGTATAAATCTATATTTACATATAGATTTACATATAGATTTATAAATCTAGATGTATATTTATATCTATATATCTACATAGATATCTTTTAGCAGTGGGAAAGTAATACACCAGAAACAAAGATGAAACTAAATAACAATGAATATTAGATATGTAAATGCACCTTAGAGAATGGAACAGTTTCCAAAGCAAAACACTAAAAGGGAATGACTGTAAGAGTAGCTCTGTCAACAAAGCTGGATTAGGGGTAGCACTGCAAGAAACAGGCGTGGGAAGAGTTATGACAAGTAAGCAGGTCAGTCACGGGACTAAGTGGAGGCTTACAGCACAACCTGGCCACAGTCCCCATTAAGAGCAGCTACCTGTGGCATTCGCCTCCAGGATAACAAGGAACAACTCTCTTAGAAACTCAGGTCTGCCAATGGGGACACAGCATGGGCAATGGTATCAGAAACAGGGCATTCTCACAGGGATTCAATTGAAACTAAAAATCCAATGCAATTACGTTCAAACTCTTTTTTAATTTTTTTTTAAACTTGAGACATGAACAAACAACAGAGAGAGAATGTCATTAAATTTTGAGAGAATAATTAGGGAATTAAAGTATATAAAATCTATTATTAGAATCAATATGCAGATTAACAAAGCAAAGAGCAGCAATGCTCTAACATATGTATTATTTCATCATATACAAAATAGTCAAATCAGTGGTGAAACAGTGAACTAATGAATAGCTTTTGTTGAGATAATGACATTTTTTTTTCTAAAATTTTTTTTAAAGATTTTGTTTATTTATTTGACAGAGAGAAATCACATGTAGATGGAGAGGCAGGCAGAGAAGAGAGAGAGGGAAGCAGGCTCTCCGCTGAGCAGAGAGCCCGATGCGGGACTCGATCCCAGGACCCTGAGATCATGACCTGAGCCGAAGGCAGCGGCTTAACCCACTGAGCCACCCAGGCGCCCCGAGATAATGACATTTTTTATTAAGAGAGTTGGGGAGGGACATAGGGAGAGGGAGAGATAAAATCTTAAGTAGGCTCCACGCCCAACATGGAATCCAACTGCTGGGCTCAATCTCACCACCCTGAGGTGAGGCCTGAGATGAAATCAACTCAGACACTTAATTGGCTGAGCCATGCAGGCATCCTGGACAGCTACATTTCAATGTAAGGGGGGAAACGTGCTCCACTACTACTTAATCCATATCTTTCAATGCACTTCTAAGATAAAATGCAATCTTTAAAGACTGAAGGTCAGAGGGGCACCTGGGTGGCTCAGTTGGTTAAGTGTCTGCCTTCAGCTCAGGGTCATGATCTCAGGGTCTTGGAATTGAGCCCCGCATCAGGCTCCCTGCTCAGCAGGGAGTATGCTTCTCTCTCTCCCTCTGTCATTCCTCCTGTTTGTACTCTTGCTCTCTCTGTCAAATAAATAAATAAAATCCTTAAAAAAAAAAAAAGAGAGATTAAAGGTCAGAAATTTAAAACAAAATGTAAAAGTAATAAAAGAAGATGTACAGGAACATTTCATAATCTTTGCTTGAGGAAAGGGTTTTCTAAAACATATAAAAGAGAGTAATCATTCTTCACAGAATTAGTAGATGAAAATTTTGAATATTTATATGGACAAAAATATATAAATTGAAAGAAGACAGAGCAAAGTAGAAGAAAACATTTGCAATGTTTATAAAATTATGACAGTAATACATAATGAGATCTCAAAATGAACATAAAAAAAGATAAATATATCAAAAGGAATATGGGCAAATAAAAGAGCATACGCTTTACTCAAAAAATACAAAAGTTTAGTATACACACACAAAAAGAAAAAAAAGCTTGCTTGGAGCATCTGGTTTTTTTTTGGCCTTATTTGATTAGGCGAAACAGTGCTGAGAATGGTTTTGGTAGATCTATCAAACAAGTAAACCAACTGTATTGACCCAAAGAATAGGGTAGGCATATGGGCAAACTAGGTCAATGAGACCATTTTTCTCTGAAATTTGAATCTGAATTTTGATCTAAGACATATTTATGGGCTACTGATTCATCCATATGTGACAACCTATAAAAACGGTACTGCAAAATACTGATGACTGTCTAAGAATTTACAATGATTATTAAACATGTAATTGGGAAGTCACCCCAATTGCACCATATCATATGGCGTATAACACCTATTATATAGCAATCAATCTACTTATTTAGTGGTTCTCTATGCTGGCTGCATAGAATCAACTGGGGAGCTTTTAAGACATTGAAATGCTTGGGACCACCCCTCAGATACTCAAAATCTCCCTATACTCTGCACCACTCCTTCAACCTATACCTTTTTCTTTATAATTTTTTTTCTCATACGGACTTTTTTATTCTCACTCTTTGAGGATAAAAGAAAAAAATGGTTTACCAATACCTCTCCATGATATGCCAGAAGAAGCAAGAAGTGGACAGCTTGGCGGTACAACCATACTAAGAGTAATATGAGGAGGACAGGAAAGACGGCCAGTTGACCAGGGAGCCATATTGTACACAATAAAACCTGTCTACCTTTTCTGGGCAGAATGATGTCCAAAGTTTATGAAACACATCAATGCAACAGTAATGATTAATAACATGCCTTAGACTATGAAGGACTTGGAAAGGACAAGAATAGAGAATTAGTGATGAAAGGAAAGCTCATATAAGTGAACTTCTCAGAATTAATCCATAGTTGGGACTTCAAATGACCCAAAGGAATCCCAGTCAGCATTTTTCTTAGTTACTCCTAGTGAGTGTGCAAAAAAAGGCTTATGTTCATATTAGTAGGAGGGGAGGCTATCGAAAGAGATAAATAACACTAATTAATCTTCAACAAGACAGGTAGATACTGACTCTGGAATGCTCAGTCATCAAAGAAACCAATGAGTGAACTCCAATATGTTGATTTACTCTAAGGGCCTCAGCCAACTGTTTAGAAGTAGCCTAAATTCACCTGACCCCTTTCATAATGGAACTGTAGCCTTTGCCTCATTGCACGAGGAATTTGTTCTAGCAATTGAATTTACTTTTCCTTCCCATTATGTCTTTGTCAATGGTAACTGCAATTGATTTATTGAATGACTTATATACTATCATAGTGTCTCACATGTTGCGGTATCCTTTCAAAAAATTCCTTTCAATGAGAAGGAAGAAAGGCAGTGAGCTGATGCTCCCAAGACTTAAAAGTCTTCTCTTGTATTTCATCAGGCAGAAGCAGTTGGTCAGTAGAATGCTGAAATAGCCTACTAAAAGCTCAGTCCCTGAATCAGTGGGAACACTTAAAGAGTGTACTAAAAACTTGTGCTGCACAGGCTCTAAACTATATGATACTGCTTACTCATGTGAGAAAATAAGTGGTCCCGGGGACACAAGGTACATTTTGAGTGATGAAACTTACAATTAGACTTAATACACATTGTGATGGCTAATTTTACATGTCAACTTGGTTGGGTCATGGGATGACCAGATAATTGATCAAACATTTTTCTGGGTTTTTCTGTGAGGGTATTTTTTATAATACTTAAATTGGTAGACTGTGTAAAGGAGATTGTCCTCTATAATGTGGGTAGGCCCCATCCAATCAGCTGAAAGTAAAAAAAAAAAATAACAGACTGAC
Organism: Mustela nigripes; assembly: GCF_022355385.1. Lineage (NCBI taxonomy): Eukaryota > Metazoa > Chordata > Mammalia > Carnivora > Mustelidae > Mustela > Mustela nigripes. The sequence goes on along the minus strand of NC_081560.1, from coordinate 59,732,078 downwards.
CCTACTCCAGAAAGAGAGAACTCTTTAGCTTGATGCCTGTAAACTAAGACAGTGGCTCCTTCTAGTTTTAAAATACATTGCCAGCCTTTATATTCAAACTGAAACATCAACTCTGTAGACTTTGTACTTGTCAGTCTCCAAGAGCATATAAGCCAATTCCTTATAATAAATCCTTCTCTATATACCTTATTGGATCTCTTTCTCTGACAAACACTGATGAGTACATCCACTTTCAAAATTCTGCTTCCCATCCCCTCAGTTTTTAACTATCATGGTTTAGATGCTTTAACACCAAAGTGGAGAATGCTGCCATATGAAACAATAAAGTTTTCACTGAATTAGGAGATAAAACTGACATATAGACATTTTTGAGGGGTTTTATAGGAATAGGCAAATAAGAAAAAAAAAAAAGATGATTTACCCAATATAGAGGATTCTGATTCCCAAGGAGAAATAGATTTGTTGCTATCCAATGGGCATAGAGAGTACTAATAGGATCTCTCCTTCTAGCGTTGGTTTATCATGAAAGATCAGTCTATATATAATTACAAATAACCCCAAATCATAGAGGCACAGCCTTAGAGAGGTTTATTTATCCCTCATTCTATGGGGATCACAGGTAAAGCAGTATATGTTGCTGGCGGGGGGGGGGGGGGTCCTTTCTATCTCTCTTCACTCTGTGATCCAAGCTAACAAAAGAGCCAATATCTAGAATATTGCTGGTTACTGTGGCAAATGATAAGAAAGCATGGAAAATCTACTTTATCCCCGAGGTTTATTATGAGAAACCTACGGATACTCCACATTGCTATGATTAAAGAAAGTAAATATAATCAAACACCTGGAGAAGAACTGGAAATATTTGATAGATAACTTTTGTACTGCCATATACCACCATGCCTTTCAGCAACAGTAAATGAGAGACTAATTCAGCACTATGCAAACAATACTACCAAAGTCTCAAAACTATCAGGTAAAAATGGGTCACCGCACTGGGTAAAAATGTTTAAGCAGGAGAAACATTCTAAGTTTCACCTACAGCTTTCAACCAGTTGCAAACCCAGTGCCACAGACTTTACATGTGTTTCATTCTTTATATTATTAAAGTCATCATTCAATTAAATTCACATTTGTAGTTAAATTTTTAAATTTCTCACTACATTTCTGTATGTTAATCCCAAATGTGTGGAGAGTGAGGAGAAAGTAGTCATCTCCAGTTGTTTCCTGCTAACGAGGACTTGGAGTTGTATATTGTGACTGTATAAAATTTTGGGGTGTCTACATTTTAGAAGAATGTGTGCTCTTAGTTGTGCATTTGGTAGTAGCAGTACTGACTAGTATAATTTTTTTCAATTATTGTGTTCAGAAAAGAAGGGATATTGGACAGCCCTATTGCTGCACTGTGCTGAATACCTACGGTTTATCCCCTCCAAGAATTCCTCTTTCATCCTCAGGTTATATATCCTTGTCTAGCTGTAGGGGAATAAACCATGTAGATAAAGCCTTGACAGGACTGTCAGTCAAGATCCGCCATCCTAAACAAGCCAAGGCTGTGGCATGGGAAATGAGAGAAACCAATAAATATACTTTTCACTGGGATCTGAATGTTGAGCAGAGAAATAAGAATATTAAAAGCAACTGGAATCAATTTCTCTTGGAAAGAACTACCATGGGACTTTGTCCTTTTGGTCCCTCTACTCCATTTCCTCAAATTGTCCTGATCCCTATCTTTGCTGAAACAGAGTTCTTTATTTTTTCTATTAATTCTAGGAGCGACCTCATAATTGAACTTTATTTTAGGTAATAAGCCAGCGTACATTTCTGTTGTTTATAGAAAAGTTTGTCTAATTAATGCCATATTAAACTTTATAATTGATCAAACACATGAAAATGAAAATGGCAAGTATATTTTCACCTATCACATTGTTCTAAAACAGAAATTACTGAAGATAGCCAATTTAAAGAATCTTGTGGGAAATTAGCTTTATATACATAGCTGCTGGGATTATAATTCAATACAAATTTTTTGATTTTTGATTTGATTTTGTCAGAACCTTACATAATTAAAATGGAAAATATTCTCAATCAAGCAATTCTACCTATATCAACCATTCTATGCAAACATTTGGACAAACTTTCGAAAGACATAAATACATTGATAAATGCTAACTTTGCAAATTTGCTAATAATTGAAAAGTACAGACAACCTCAATGTTTATCAATAATGGAACAGCTAACAAAACCATAGAATACTGTGCAGCTCTTAAAGATAATGAAACTTATCAATATCTGCTGAACTCAAACAATATCCATCATATGCTTTTGAGTTAAAAAAAAAAAAAAAGCAAGTTGCAGAACAATAAATGATCTATACTCCAAGTTAAATAGGGGCTCCTGGGTGGTTCAGTGGGTTAAAGCCTCTGCCTTTGGCTCAGGTCATGATCCCAGGATCCTGGGATTGAGCCCCACATTGGTCTCTCTGCTCAGTGGGGAACCTACTTCCCTTTCTCTCTATGCCTGCCTCTCTGCCCACTTATGATCTCTGCCTATCAAATAAATAAACAAAATCTTTTTTTTTTAAATCTACTTATTCAAACAACATACATATGCGTGTGTGTATATGAACACTCTGTATGCATGAGTACATTGTATGTAAATACGTCACATACACACATTAGGTTGTATGCTCTTGTAAGAAGTCCTGGGAGGATACACACAAACAATTTGCAGTGCTATCACATGAGGAGTGTTCGTGCTTGAAGGGAATCCTTTAACTTACTTTCTAAATGAGACTCATTGTAATGTGGATTTTCACAAGTACATATATTACTTTTTTTCCAGTGTATTAAAATCGAGTACTGGATATAAGATGTCTAAAATTGAAAGAGTGAAAAGAAGCATGTAGTACACTTTTAAAGTGGAGTGGGGAAAAAAATGAAAATGAAAACAAGGCTAAAATCAATATTATTACAGAATGTTTATATAAAGCTACATACATGCAATTATTAATTATTAACTAATCTTACTATGAATAATATTGAGAATAAGGAATATTAGTTGGGGACCTTTGTACTAAGCATATTTTTACATGCTTCATAGGTATCATCCCATTTAACTTCACAACTATCCGATGAGACAGGTATTACTTTTCTCATTTTACAGAAATGAGTCAAAGACACATGGGCTTATAATTAGCATATCAGTAGGCATTGCATTTAATTATGGAATACAGGCAAATCCTCAATTTATTTGAACACACCATTGCTTGAGCCTTTAGAATAAGACCTACTACTCTGAAATTTGGAGAATATTGAAGAACAAGAAAAAGAGCCATTCTGACTAAGCTTCTGTGTCAACACTAAGACTTTACTTCTGCATGGCTTTCTCTAGATCAGGACTTCTTGCCTGCGCCTCAAGGAGCCAGTAATCTGATCATGACCCTTTAGATTCTGGAGTTTGGAACTTGACAAAGACACTGTTCTGAACTAAATGCTTAGGATGATTCTGCCTTCGACAGCAAGGAGGCTCTCCAGATCACCGCTCAGCAGGTGCTGGCCAGCAGGTGGCAGTGAGCAGAGGAAAGAGAAGAAAGTGTTGCAGGAGTCTGTACTAATTCACTGTATTTTACTTACATGTATTTAACATTAGACACTAAGGTATACACTTTATTCTGAGCATTAAGAGAGTCCAATTTCAATATTTGATTTCTAGTTTCTGAGAATAACCCAGAAAACTTATTTTAATCACATTGATGTTTCATGCTGTTGTTTTCTCATTAATAAAGAAGATCAGATAAGCATTACAGAGCTTCCTTCCACTACAGCTGGTCTAATGCTTACTCAAGTTGATAGTGAGAAAACAGGTCAGTGGAAGACACTGTTAGTTAACGAGACCAAAGTAATGATGACTGAATTCAGCATATACTTGTGTTGTAAAACGTACACAGTGTGCTGCCGGAAAAAATAAACTTCTGTTGCCATGTCTTACCTATTAATAAAGTGTCTTGTAAGAAAGTGGTGGTGACTAGATTTCGTAAGCAGTAAATGAAAACATCATGTCATGATTTCTATTCTTTGTTAACTAGCTTTTTCCTCTATAGTAGATCCTCTTTCTATATTTTAAAAGGAGAAGAAGAGACAGTGATTCTTCAAACAGATGGTTTGGATGTTTAGGTACCCAGCCAGTGTGTTTGTGTCATTAGTAGTAGTAGTAATAGTAGTAGTAGTAGAGCAGTACTTCACAAAATTTAGAAGGGGCAAAAAAATCTGCTTGAAACAGACTATTTCAGATGATAAAAATAGCATCTGTACTGGTTACTCTTATATAGTAGATATTCAATGTTTTTATGTGTACTAATCTGGCTGCTGTATTCAAATAGCATTATTTCTAGGTACACAGGCTGCTTCTTTTGTAATTACTATTAAATGAGTCAATGGCAATGATATTATCCTTGGACTTACCCTGGCATTGGTCCATTTCCAGAAAGGCTGTAAACCTGACGAGGATTTAGTAGATACTGGAATTTTCTATAAATTCTATAAAGATGAAAATATGGGGGGAAAAAAGGACTTTAGTCTCCAATTTTTAAATAAATAGCACCTCTTAATGTTATAATTATATACATGGTTGTAACTAAATATATTTGATAAATTTTACATTAATAATATGAGAAGTATAACAGCTCAATAAGAAAAAGAGATTTAGTAGCCAATTAAGGGCAATAAAGCTTATAAATTAGAAATAGTGATACTTGCATTCTAAATACGGATATGTATTTAGAATATTATTTATCCTGTTTTTGAATTTTGTTTAGCTAATTAGATTTCAAATACATTTTTTAAGAGTATTGGAATAAAATTACTTACCTACCTTCCTCTAATTGATCCTTGTGAAGTTTACAGGTTTGGGGTCAATCTAATCAAACTGAAATCTATCCCACATATAAAATAGGACTGTGCATGTTGTATGTATGCGTGTAACCAAAGAATGTGACCCCATCTGCTTAATTGTTACACATAAACCCCCATCTGATCAGTCAGCTCACACAACTGCTAAACTGTTTCGATGGACACATATTAAATAATTCATTTTTTTCCAGAAGAAATCAAACATTGCCCAACAAATGCAACACAATTGTTTCTAAATAAATACACATTCCATATTGGTATTCTTAGATAAAATATTAAAAATGAAGGAATATATTTAGTTTTTATTATATAAATGTAAAAATATTACCATGGATTTTGCAAACATATTCAGACTATCTTTACTGATAGGAACTGTCCAAATTCACTATGTAGTATCTGTTTCTATCACCCCACTCCCAAATCTAAAATAACCTTACATTCTAGTTCTTGATTGATTATATGAACCAGTGTCTCAAGAAAGATACTAGGAGTCATTCTCAGTACTTCTCAGTACTTCTTTTTCCCCAGCATCTGAACCTGACTGGAGTACAGTCCTGCACCTTCTAACAGTAATGTCTATTAAACTTGGCAATTCTATCTCATTGCCTTTGCTCAGGCATTCCAGTTCTCTCACCAGCTCTGTATAGCCTATACCCATCTTGTCCTCTTACACAGGGCTGTTTAAATACAGCCATGATATTTCTGTGATGAAAGGTTCCTAGGGCCAAGTTATTTACAACAAAAAATATTTTATTATATTTAACATAGGTTAAGTCTTCTCTTTCTTTTCCTTTTCCTTAAATTTTAACTTTAGTGATTATCTCTTCATTCCCTAAAAAGACAACACGCTTTCACAAATCTCTTTCCTTCACCTGGAAATCTACACATAATCTACTTATATCAACTCAAAAGCTACTTCCTGTCCAAAGACTTCTCAGTCTTCAGATACCCTTCCTTCCTCTGAACTTCCACAGCACCTTCATTTTAAACATTTCTAGTTCAGCATTCATCTTATGATATTATGGTGTATCTGTTTGGGCCTGCCTCGCTGCATGGCTGTATTTTAGGTCTTTTATCCCCAGTTCCTAGTAGTCTGGATTCACTCAGGTGTTGCTGTTTGAATGAATGAATGCTATGTGAACATTTTCACACCTTTTGACAGCTACAGGGAAACTGTGTGACTATATAATTTTGTAAACTTTTGCTACTTATTTAACATATCAAAGTCAAGAAATCCAGTATTTTTAAAGGAAATCCTGAATGAAATATCATTGTTTGTGAAAGATGACTCTTATTCAATTCATCAGGAAAATTCATATTTGCATTCATAACAGGTTTCCTTTACATGCTTACATATTTACATTACCTGTGACTTTGATTGGTCCCTGTTCGTGTATGAAGAACCAAGCACAAGTGGGGATACATATAAGAGCACTCAAATGTCATCCCTTCACCCCACTTAATTTGCTGATGACTTCAGTGTATCTGTGTATTTTTTCCTTGATGGGAGAAGGGGAAGTCAGATATTCAGTTAAGGGTCATCCTGCATGATCCATGTTCTAATTTGAGGGGAACGTTTTCCTTTGAAAATATGCCTTTCTTTCTTTCTTTCTTTCTTTTGATACTTCATTTGTTTCTCATTTTTCAAAACGAATTTAATCCTAACTCTATGTAAAGACTTTACTTTTTTGCCAAATGTCCATAATACATAAAGATGTCAGACTATATATAGTAAAGGAGAAAATCATTTTAGCATTATTATTTAATTACTATTTTGTATCTCCAAAAATGAGGCAACTGTTCTCTTTAGTAAAACAATGTAAATATTTTATCATGTCACTAGCTATTTAAAATAATTTCTATTATGTTTAGTGAAGTAAAAAAAGAATATACGACTCTATGTTAATAAAGGAAAAAATTTCAGCAGAAATAATATTTTGTTGATTGGAAATTGAACAGCACTCTTCATTTCATTGAAATAAAGCTGAAAGTTAGATGATTGGAAGGGAAATTATAAAATTTCACTAATCATGAAAACATGTCAACTTTCAACTTCATTATTTGATGAACCAGAATGGAAATTTCTATTTTATTATCATAGTGTTTACATGGATGCTTTTATTTGATTGCCCGTTTTGGGGCTGAGATTAGTAAAGACTTCTAGAAATTATTAAAGCAAGTGCAACTTCATTTTTATGACACCCCTTTTAAGAAAGCATGTAGGATTTACACTTCGATGTGGTAATTTTCAGATTTTTATTAAATATTATGATTTAACCATTAACTTATTACAAAAACAAAAATTTTGTGTTGTCTGCCAATATATCGGGACCTCAATAATGCAGCTCATTATAATTCAGGTTAAATATATTGTGCTCCTCCAGGATATATGGCATCATGTACTCCGAAAACACACATGCAGAAAATCATTATAATGTAATTTGTCTAGAAGCTGGACATAAATTCTGTTCCTCACTAGTGAATGATGATTTACGTGAAGTCGTCTTGTTGACCATTTAGAGAACCAATTTGCATTCAACAGTATTTACGGAGCCATATTGTACGCAATGCTCTTTGTTAGGGACTGGGGCGACACAGTAGAGAGAATTCAGATACCCGATACATGATAATAAAAATAACTATAAAGGCCATTATTATATTAATATTTAAACTGTAAAAATAAGGAGAAATCATATATCAATATAGTACATAAGGATGCTAGAATTATTTATTTGACATTAAAATTGTTAACCATAGGGAATAATGTTTTAAAATGTTTTTACACTAATTTTATCTTTTTATATACACATGACACAGAAAATAAACCCGATTTCTAAAAACATACCGTTCTCCTTGCTTTCCACCACTTTTGGGGTTCACAAAAACTAAAAGCGGGTGAGTACCAGGAACAGGGGTAATCTAAACGAAAAGTTGGATAAATGGACAATTATTCACATTATCTATGAATTCATGAAATACAAATTAACAATTTTAATTTTTAATTCATGAAATACAAATTAACAATTTTAAGAATATGTCTCTTAAGTTCTGTAATATGGACGGATAGACAGATCTACTTAGTAACTCAATTAAACCCCGTGTTTTGACTAAATATATATTAACAAGCATACTCACTCCACAAAGAGAGGGAGGGTCTAGTTAGGTATAGGGCAGAGAGGAAGGCAGCTATGAAGAGGAAATGGTGTTTGAATAGCCATGAGAAGAAAACAAAAGGCACAATTTGTGGGATGGTGAGTAAAGCAGACAGAATATAGTGGAGGAAGAAAGATTAGAAGAAAGGGACCAGATGATAGAGAGCCCTGATTTGACAGACACCTACAATAGAGTTTTGCGCTATGTGTGGAATCCATCTATCGAATCACTTGTCCATTAGAATCTCAGTAAGATGGCTTGAAGTCTCTTTCAGCCTAACTGTCTGCCTCTACACAATGTTTTCTCAGTGCTGTCTTTCCCTGTTTGGGGAGGAGAGGGCCAGTTAATTAGGTCTGTTTGCTAAACAGGAATCCATAAGTTGACAGTGCTCCTACTCTATGCCGTTCACTGCTTTCATCACTACTGGTTTCTTGGTTGAACAAAAAAAGCGCCTGTTTTAGTGGAGCTTATATTCTAATGCAGAAATAGATAATAAACAAACAAATATACAGTCAACAGGGAAACACACCAGGAAATAAAGCAAATCAAATAAAATGATAGCTATTATTGGTGTGTGGGGAGGTAAAGTTGTTTTCAATAGGGTGGTAAAGAAGAGCTCTTGCACTTTACCTGAATTTAATGTTAATAGGTAGACTTAAATACAAGTGGTCCTCTTTAATCTACCACTACATAAATCCCATCTAAATACAGTTTGACAAAAAAAATACTTAGTAACAAAACATGCAACTGCTGGAGCCCTCTTAACATTAAGTTGAATAGTTCTAGATCAGTTTACTTTTTGAAAGTAGATTCAAGGTATCCTTTACTGCTATGAATTTCCCTTTTAGAAAGTATTCTTAAATATGTAATGAGATAAAAACACCCACTGAAACATATGATTGGGGTGCCTGAGTGGCTCAAATGGTTAAGGGTCTGCATTCAGTTAAGGTCATGATTTCAGGGTCCTGGGATTGAGCCCCACATCGGGCTCCTGGTCAGCGGGGTGTCTGCTTCTCCCTCTCCGCGCCGTTACCCCTGCTTATGCTCTGTCTCTCTCTCTCAAATGAATAAAATCTTTAAAAAAAAATTAAAAAGTAAATATAATAAACATATGATGTCCTTTCTTCCTGTTTGTTTGAACAACATAAGTTAAAATATTCTTCTAATACATTTTCCTCCAATCTTAGGTGAAATGTAATTTTTCTGATGAGTATATAGGCACTGGGGAAATATTAAAATCTTCACATTAGTTATAATATACTAAAATATCCTTATTTTTTTCTATTCTGACTCTACTTCTTCCCCTTTTTAATCGATTGTATCTGCTTCTATTTTACTTTCCTCTGTAAAGAGGACAAAGGTTCCTTGTTCCTGGTTTGACTCTAATTCAGTTAGGAGGTAGACAGATGAGCTGGGTTTGTAGTAACTTCACAATTCTGTCCTGAACCCAATGTGCTCAATCAATTAATACATAGAAAGTGCCAACTAGGTTAAGCTACTGACTTGCAATGTTGCCCTTTCCCCCTCATTAAAAGGTAAAATAAGAAACACTAAAACACAACTTTATCTAAAGACTTGCATTCAATTTATTTTTCAACCAATTATAAAATCAGATAGAACTCCTAAAGTTTTGCACATGCAAAAAAAGGAATGCTAACACATGGGGATTTTAGCTGCCTTTTTGCACTTAATTTGAATTGTTACTCCTTATTTTTAAATAAAGGTGAGAATCTCAAGATAAATAAACGTTTTTGAGCAAAACATTAAATCTGAACCTAAACACTCAACATTCAGCTTACCATTCTATTAAAATAAATTAGATTATATTAAATTCACACTGAGTCTGATATTTATAATTTATTTGAAAATATGTTTTAGAGTACCTTTCAGAAATATAGGTTTATTGGAATATTTAAAGGCATCATAACTATTTATTAATAAAGGACAGTATAAAGCTATAGGAACAATTGCATTCTACACATTATTACTAGCGAGTATATATTCCACTAGAATACAGACTAGAGAAGATTCCAAAATCCAGAAATGAGGATGTCATTTTTAGAGGTGGGTAAATGGATAAACAGTTCAAATGCATTAGGAAAATGGAAAATAATTTAGATAAAGAGTGAATTTAGAAGAATGATGATGCTCTACCAGTGACAAAAGTCAAATGTTCCAAATGGAAATTCAGGAAAAATCAAAATTATCTGGCAATCTTTTCCCCATCTAACTTCTTATCACAAATTAAGCTTACAAAATAAGACTACATAAAAACAAAATACTAAAAACTTCAGGTATCTATTTGTAGTTTCCAGGCTCTGTGGAATAGAGTCCCTTTGATAATGATGTTAGATAAAACTCCTGACCTAATACATTCTACATTAAAGGGATGATATGTGATTTAACATCAGCACCACTGAGACTGGTGTTAAGGGATCATTTAATGTTGTTACACTAGAAATGTCAAGGTTTTAGGCAATTCTGGCATGTTTTTCAATGCCCATTCAAAAAGCTTTAAAATTCAGCTAAACCTTGTTGCAATTTAAAAAAAAAAAAAAAAAAAAGCCAACCCATGGGGCACCTGGGGACTCCGTTGGTTAAGCTTCTGCCTTCAGCTCAAGTCATGATCTCAGAGTCCTGGGATTGAGACCCACATCGGCCATCTACCTCCATGCTCAGTAGGGAGCCCGTGCTCAGTAGGGAGCCTACTTATCCTCCTCCCTCTGCCCTTTCCTCTGCTCCTGCTCTCTTGCCTCTCTCTTGAAATAAATAAAATCAAGAAAGGAAAGAGAAAAGGAAGGAAGGAAAGAAGGAGAGAGAGGGAGGAAGGGAGCGAGGAAGGAAGGGAAGAAGAAAGGGAGGGAGGAAGGAAAAGAAAAAGAAAACCAATCCAGCAGAGGAATTTGGAGTCCAGAAGACCAAAGAGAATTTTTTAATTCTGCAGCACCAAACCTGCAGTATTTCATAGTCATTTTCAAGTCTGACAAGTTAAAAATAAACAACTACGTTGCACTCTAATACCCCTGAAGTAAGGAGAGAGATCTTACTGCCAAAGACTGCTACTATCACAACTATCATATATTCCTCATCATCCTTAGTAAAAGAATCCAGGGCAAAGGGTAATTCTGAAACACTGGCAGCTCCCATCACACCTGTATCTTGGAAACTGTTGCTGCTGTTTGCAGAATTTATATATGTATTTTTTTCAAAGAGTTTAAGAAGGTGTGACTTTTGGTGTCTTGCCATGTAAGAATGCAAATAAGAAGTCTAAGTAGAAAAAAATGTGTCTCTATTTTGTCTATAATTGAAAGTTGCTATAGATTGAATTGTGTTTCCCCAAATTTTATGTTGAAATCCTACTTTCCCTGCCCCACCCTGTGGTGGTATTTGGAGACAGGGCCTTTGGGAAGCAAGGAAGGTTAGATAAAGTCTGGAGAGTGGGAGCTTCACGATGGGATTAGTACCCTTGTAAAAGAAAGAGCTACTCCCGCATCTGCGCACACAAAAAGTCATGTGAGCAGGCAAAGACATGACTGCCACCTATAAGCCAAGAGAAAAAGACTCAGAATAAAATTTAACTGTCACCTTGATCCTGAGCTTTCCAGCCTTGAGAACTGTGGTAAGTAAATGTCTGTTTTTTAAACCACCCATCTATGATACTTTATTATAGCAGCCCAATTTGACTAATACAGAAGTGTTTTATGGAAACTCAAGACATGCTCTTTACAAAGAGGGAGAGCTTCCAGTCACCTTCCTCAGGATGCCAGGATGAAATATGATACTATAAGGACGAGCAGCCATCTTTGAGAATGAGGTGACCTTGAAGATACTACAGATGGAGGATAGGAAAGACAGTACCAGGCCTGATAAAAATGTGGAACCGGGGTATTAGCCCTGTTTCTGGAGATCCTACTTCTGGACTTCATTTAAACAACAGAAAAATTTACATATATCTTATCTAAACCACTGTTATGTTTGTTTTTGTTTTTATTTCCCTGTTACATGTTGCAGATCTTAATTATAACTGGTATGAAAGACAAGATCCATGAGGGTACAGAACTGAATATAAGTGGAACCAGGCATAGAAATCTTATACTTTCTCAAACTTGTAAATATTTCTAGACCCTGAGTGCAGAACAGAAACCTGGTATCAAAATCTCTTTAGATACTTTATATTTTTCATTTTATCTTACATTATGTTTTTGTCCTTACTGAGTAGAGGCATAATCATTTTCAGATAATTCTTTTGTAATTTAAAGAGTCTGAGATAAGGAAGAAAATACATAGGTATTACTAGATGTGATATTTCAATTACTTAATTCAATCTATTTGCTTCCAGATTTTATTTTCCAAAGAGGTTAAAATCAGGTAAAAACTAACTTACAGAATTCAGAATTTAGTCTAGTAGAGCTAATTTGTATTGTAATGTAAATCATTTGTACTGAAAATAAAGAGGTTAAAAAAATACAGTTTTCTAACTTTCTGAAACTTGGTATATTTGATTCTGATGAATAAAGTTATATGGAAATACCTTAAATTTTTTTATATTTTGAAGTGATATTTTTATTTTTATACTTTAAAAACAATTTCAAATCTACAGAAAAGTTCAAAGGACTGTTCAAATAAGATTATTTTTCCTGAAGCATTTGAGACTAAGTTGCCAAAATGATACTTTATCACTCTTGTTTACTTTAAGATAGCCTATACACAAGAACATTCTCTTGTGTATAGGCTATCTCTAGCAATCAGGAAATTTACATGATTCTGTACCAGCTGCTTGTGTTATAAAAGCCATTATTGGGACAATTAGTAAAACCTGAATGGAATCCGGGAATTAAAGAGCACTAATACATCAATCTTATATTCAAGTTTACTAATTCTCTTTGAACTATATATAATATAGTCTTTAATAAGAATTTTCAATTTTTACTGAATACAAAATTTTGAAATAACTTGTAAAATTCAGTCATTTTGAACAGATTACTGCTATTCTAAAATATTATACACTTTTAGCTACAGATTTTGGTGGAATGGGAGGGAATACTAAAACATATATATACAAAGAAATTCTGACAGCCTAAATCTATTTGTTCTTGGAAGTAAATATTTATATAGCACCTGAAATAATCTTAAGCGGAACAATATATAAGACAGATGAAAGGTAAGTTGCTCTATTTGAAGCATGAAAGAACCCTGAACCTACTCTCAGCCTTTCTCTATGTCAGTCAATGGCAAATCTATCATTTCAGGTAAATGAGCCAAACATCTTAAGAGATGTCCCTAATTCCCTGATTTCTAATAAACCGTACATCCAATCTATCAGCATATCCTACTGACCTTCTTCAAAATCCATGGATTATCTATCTCTTCACCTCCCCTGCTGGAGGTGAAGAGATAGATATATACTGGATATGCCCCATCTATACTGGATATGCCTCCAACCTATAAACCCTCAATTACTGGTGGCTTTCTCCAAACTTGACTCTTTGTTCCCTAACGACCTAATGTCAACAAGGGTAAGCGTTTCAACATTTAAGTTAGGATCATGTTATATCATGTTATATCTTGCCATCTCTTTCAGATGGAAAGCCAGAGTTCTTTTGCAGACCCTGAAGGCTCTGTAGCATCTAGCTCCTATTCCTTCTCTAAAGTACTCTTCACCAGTTTCCATATTGCTCAGCCTGCTCCAACCATGTGGTTGGTCTTGTTGATCCTAGAACTTGCCAGGCATGCACTTGTCTTAGGGCTGTCCATCCCCTAGATACCCATAGACCAAAGGCCTAAGTCTTGACTTAGATACCCAAAGACCTAAGTCTTGACTCAAACATCACATTTTAATGAGGCCCAATCTGGCCACGTTACTTAAAATTAGAGACAATGCTAACTCTGTCCTGACACTTACTACTGAGCTCCATTTTTTCCATATTATTTATATTTTTTTTTCCATATTATTTATAATCTAGCACATTATAAGCTGGGAACAGGGACTCAGTTTACAGGTTATTGTATTGAAGTGTAGAATAACAATTCCGGACTCAGGGACTTAAATGACAATGACGAGCTAATTATGGAAAAGCCAACAGGCTTGAGGATCCTAATGTACACATATATACATGCACACACACATCAGTCAAATAAAGGGAACTAACTGAATACACACACTATATAGTTGTATATAGTACACATGGATATATACATACACACACATATGTTTGTTTACAATCTGCAGTTGTGTAGGGGACGGTACTGACTCAGTTAAATATAAAGGTTCCCCATTTTTTCTGGTGTTAAGAGCATTACAAACTAGACTTTTTGGTTCTCCAGCGACCCTTTTATTTGGACACTCTTCTCAGAGAATAATCAAGGACAAGGCAACTTCAGTTTAATACAGTTTACACAGTGGTTCTGTTTCACTTGTTTGTTCACATGTGAATAGTTATCTGCATTTTTACATCTTGTACATGTTAGAAATTGTAGTTTCAATTACATTTGATCATATGTATTAAGTGTAAACCTATGGTGTGAGCAGTGACAAAGACAGAGTGCCTAACCACCTCTATTTGAAGTCCCCTAGGACCTGGGTTAATTAATGAGACTCATCCTAAGGTTATACATGATCTATTACTTCCTCTAATTAGAAATAATAATCCTGATCATTATGCTGGTTAGCTGGAAAGAAGTAAGATGAATGTGCTTAACTATGATTAATAGTCTTCTTTAAGCAGTGTAGATCTCTTCTGTCACAGACTTATATGCAAACCAGGCTGCAACTCCATGCTTTTTCATGATATACATTTTTTAAAGCTCACAGAAAAATTAATTTTCTGGCACATCTTTTTACCTTTCCTGATAAAGAACAGCGATTTTATAATTTTAAAGTTGATCACCACAACAAAATTTACTTATTTTTCTACCCTGCATTAGTTATCCAATAACTGATGCTTTTACTTTTTTATGTTTTCCTCAAAATTGCATGAACACATATGTGTATCATAGTTTAGTCCATTCTGCTGAGGTGAAATAGATTGTTGCACATGATTATAAACATGTTAAAATTCAAAAAATTAACCAACAGTTAAAATTCAAAAAAATTATAATAATAATAATCATGGTATTTATTTAATGCTGTTTTATAAGGGCTGATGTCTACCCATCAGCCCTTATAAAGTTGTTGCTTACCAACAACTTTACCAGATAAATTCATATGCAAAAGAAAGTTATGAAGTTATTATCTGGTTTGAGAGATGCAATACATTCACAGAGAAAGGCAGGTGGTCAGAACAAGGGGGTCAGAAAGTAGCATTTATATACCTCTAAACTTTTTAACCAAGGAGACTGGGTATTATAAGAGTAAGACGCATATACTCTGAGCAAAGTGGACCTTATTAAACTTTGGCTTTACAAACTGATTAACTGTGAGGCCCTGGGAATAACTTTGCCTTTGAACATTTTGTAAGTGGTGATAATAATGATGACATTTATCTTATGTTTATTGAATTAAGAATATTTATCTCATGTGTTTACTGAGAGGATAAGTTTACTTAATAGGCATAAAATACTATCATGGTATCTAGCAATACTGTTTAACAAATTGCACATGTTTCCCCTTCATGTTGAGAAATGTCTAGCCATGTGTGAAATACACTTGAATTTTAAAATTAATTTTCCTTTCTGATATCTTCACCACTGGAACTCAAAATGACTAAAAATTTAACTAATCAATATTTGCAACTGAAGTACTAAATTTATAAAAATACTTTTTCACTAAAAATTTTACAGGACCACTTACATTTTTTTGCACACCCCCCCCTTTTATTTTTGGCTCTCAAAGTGGATAGACTTCATATCTGAGTCTCTCAGTGAGATTGGTAAACATACAGAGATGACTACCAAAAGCTATAAATCCTAATTTATCCTTTTGATGAATAATTTCTAAACTTTCTAACCAATGTAATAATTTCATCATTTTTTATATTTGAATTTAATAATTATTAAAAAGATTCTATTCACCATGTGTTTTATTAGATCAGAAAAAATCAGTAATCTGGTTATCAATATTTAAGCAATTATTATTAACTTTTTAATGAGATAGTCAAAATAATGAGGAAACATGCATTTAGGCAACGACTGTGTGCTCTGAACTCTGCTTCCAAATTAAGGCATATAAAACACATAATCCATCATATCATAGATAAAATAATAAACAAAAATCAAAAATATAAGGTTATGTATATTAAAGAGAGGTATGTGACAAAATATAGTTTTGTTTGGTAAGTGGTTGGTAAATTTTCCTAGAGGACATGAAACTTGAAGCATATTGAGGAAGAAAGGAAATGAAGATTAGAAGAGAGAAATGTATAGGTAAAAAAGCAAAAAACAAAAATGAACTCACAATTTCATTGATGCAGCCAAGTTCATGGATTGTTTTTATGTTGGAGTGAGGAAGAGAGGCAAATAAATACAATACATACAATCTATAGAATGTCTTAAAATGCAGACTGAAAGAAATCTTACTCCTAATATCCGAGATCGTAGGGGTATTAAAGGTTTTTAAAGTACTAAAAACATTATTTTGGGCTACCTGTGTTTAGTTAGACTAGAAATATATACGGGCTTTCAACTATGATTTTAAACTTTAGAAGATATGGATAAATCAATAAATCCTTTATTTCATTGTTTACATAGGAACAAAAGTATCCACACACTTGAAATTCATTTTATTTTTCCCTCGACACTTTTGCCACCAAAATGACTCTTCCAAATATACAAACAATATATATGAAGTAAACTTGTAAATAAATAATATGTATGCATATAAAAATGTGTGTATTTAGTGATATTTGCAAAATCTTCAGATTGACCAAAGATCTCTTACAAACTTGAGTTCAAGTGCAGATAACATCAGAAGTGATTGATATAACTGGAATGTCACTCTGTCAATCAAATATAAAACTGACATCCTGATAAATTAATAAAGATCCTTCCAAAGTCCTCTGCTAAGCTAATCTGCACATTAAATAAATATGTTGCTAGATGGACATATGTGTGTAAGAGTATAGCAATTACCAGTGTGAAAGCTACTCAAATTTGGATTTAAAAAGTCATACCTGTAGGCCTTGCCCATCCACCGTCACAGAGTTGGCTCTTTGCATTTTGTTCTTATCTGTCACTTTGTTTGATTGCTGGGAACTGCCTTTTTCCTTCTTCACTGTTGCTTGTCTTTCCTAGAAGGAGGAAATCTTCTGTAAGAATGTTGTTTTACCAAAAAGGGCAACACAAAGAAAACCTTTGTGGCTACAAACTTGGGCCCACGTTCATTATTCGGATTTCCTAGTGAATACTAAGACTGCTGTTACTTTCAAATGGCTTAGTCCCCATGATAGATACATAATAAAAATACCAGTTAAAGAGACTAAGAAAGAAAACCAGATGACATTCCCCTATGTTCCCAATGAGGACTGTTCATCAGAAGTTCTCAAGGACCACTAAGCGAATTATTATCAAAAGGAATGATAGAAATAAATAATATGAAGTTATAAAAGATGTTACTGAGCACTAAAAGTAATGCTTATAAATACAGGTAATATAAAAAACGAATACATGATGAACTTATAAGGGGCTACTTATATCCAGGATGGCATAAAATTTAAAACATACATTCCATCCCTGATAATTCCTTTGTTCACCATGGTGGAAATATTTCTTGTAGTTGTCTGTCTCCTCATTCTATGTTCCCCTCCTCTCACTCTCTCTTCGACCCAACCCAAAAGCTTTTTTCACCATTAATCCACCAAATCTTCTCTTCTTAAAATCATCAATGACCTTCTCATTGTCACATCTATTGGTCAGCCTTCACCTTTTCCAGTTTTTGGCAGCATTTGACAGAATGCCAACTGACCTCTTCCTCCCTCTGGAACACTTGCCTCACTGGGCTTCTGAAAACATCTTTCTCTCACATTTAGCTCTCTGGTTACTTCCCTGCTTCCTCAGAGGCTCTTCCATTTTCTTCCTCCAGATTTATAGTCCATAACATTCAACCTCTTCCTTGAACATTCATCTTCGCTCCCTACACTCACTCCCCAGGTGGCTTCTTTGAATCCCAAGGCTCTGATTTTCAACTTCAACTTTTAACTTCATGAGGAGGACTTCTAACGCTCTAGTCCCTGTTCACATTCTCCCTTGAACTTTAACTCATACATACAAATGCCCTCTCTATCTTTCCACATTGGTTCTAAAATATCCTTTTTTTTTTTTTTTTTTTTTTAATTTCCTGCCTACCCTCCTTGAAAACAAATCCCAACCTGGATGATGACTCACCACTTCTATCATTACATACTTTAGGTCTGTTTTCTTCTTTGCCTGGATTATTGTAGCCATCAGCTAATGGGTCAATTGGCTTCCATCTTTGTCTCCCTACAGTAGGTTCTCTACATAACAATCATGCTCATCCTATTTCACTCCACTCCAGCTACCCCCACCTTCTCATTATTCCTTGATCACCAGCATGATCTTAATTCAGAGTTTTTGCAATCACTCTTCACTCTGCTGGAAAGTTCTTTTCAGCGTATTTGTTGGGCCCACTCCCCACTTCAGATTTCTATTCAAATGTCAGGTACACTTCTCTATTCCCTTTAGCCTCCTTTTATAGAAACATAAAAATATATTTGTATATATAACTACATATTATATACAAAATATGGATAAAATTTATTACAACCTGAATTTTTAAAATTTAATTAGTTTAATGCTGTTAAATTAATTAAATTCAATTACTTTAATTCTTTAAAGAGAAAGAGGGTTTTTTTTGCTTCACTGTTGTACATCAGATCCTAAATCAGTACCTGAAAAAAGTCAGGATAAATGGAGAAATAAATGAATCAACACTGAAAAAATTTTAAGTGCCTGAAACACTGCAATGAGAGGAAATCTTGGGTCATGTTTAGGATTGGTATGAAAAGCTCTGATCTGGGGCGCCTTGGTGGCTCAGTGCGTTAAGCCTCTGCCTTCCGCTCAGGTCATGATCTCAGGGTCCTGGGATTAAGCCCTGCATCAGACTCTCTGCTCAGCAGGGAGCCTGCTTCCTCTTCTCTCTCTGCCTACCACCTGATCTTTGTGATCTTTGTCTGTCAAATAAATAAATAAAAATCTTTAAAAAAAAAAAAAAAAGGAAAGGGTTTTGTTTTGTTTTGTTTTTTTAAGTGGCGTCTATGCCTAGTGTGGAGCCCAACACCAGGCCTGAACTCACACCCTGAGATATCAGGCATCAGGTGCTTCAGTAACTGAGCCACTCAGGTGCCCCAAAATAAAGCTCTTTTTAACTATATTAGGATCAGATGGATCAGAAAACTTCTCAGACCAAAATAGATGCTAATCAATATAGTCCATTTACCTTGCAATTTCATGGTGTAAAATCACTGAATATATTTTTGTGTGGCTAAAAATGGATGGTGTAATAGGATTCCTGAAATTCACATTCTTTGGAAAATGATATACTTTCATAGAAGTATAATTTCTGGCAAAAATATTGATTTTTTTTAAAAGATAGATCATTCTTCCTAAACTTGCAAATTATAATTTTGAGCATGGAGAGTTAAGAGTATAATGCATAGAAGGAGTGGATTATAGGATGAGGTTTGGAGTCAGAAAGCTTGAGCTGAATCCCGCCTCTGCTACTTAAATATTACATAATGTTAGAGAATGTAACTCTTATTCAAAATGGAGTTAGCAATACGTATTTCTCACAGTTGTGTAAGGTTTAAGAGAAAACACATAAATTCCTAACCTTGTTCCCATATTAGAATATGCGCTCAATAAAGGAAAGTTATTATGAATAATAAAGTGTGGCTCTCCCATTAGGGTGCTCATTAGTAGTACAATTATGCAAAGTGTTTATTATATTTCAAGTGTATATATATGAAAAATTACACTTGGTTACACTTAAGTATATGTTTAAATAACTAGGGCTCCATGTTTACAACTAAAATCTATGGCTTGGGGGCACCTGGGTGGCTCAGTGGGTTGAGCCTCTGCCTTGGGCTCGGGTCATAATCTCAGGGTCCTGGGATTGAGTCCCGCATCAGGCTCTCTGCTCAGCAGGAAGCCTGCTTCCTCCTCTCTCTCTCTCTGTCTACTTGTGATCTCTCTCTGTGTCAAATAAATAAATAAAATTTAAAAAAAAATCTATGGCCTGTATTAAGAGTTCAAAAACATAATACTGGTGGAAAGTAAGGGAATAATTTCTTTCTGGATTCTTGCATACAGGTATATAAGACATGGTAACTATACTCTGCAAAAATCTACAATGCAGAAGCTATACATTATCTTATGTACCTTATAGTTTATCACACCTTATATACCTTGTAGTCTGCCATATAATCCAACAATTGCTATTTCACATTGAATTCCAAAAATGTTTAGTTTGTAAGAATTAACTATAATTTAAGTTGGTTGGAACTGGGAACTGGGTATTTATGACCAAACTATTTATAGATGTAGTGCTGGAAGTTTAAGACATGTTATGTGTGTGTCTGTAAAAAGAGCTACTAAATCATCTACGAACATGATTTTATTCCTAGCTATGCTCACAGCGAGGGGAATTTCTTTCCTGGTAAGAATCTCCAACTAGCAGAAAGCAGTTGATTAAGGAGCTTCAGGTCTCTTCAGGGAGTCACCTTTCTGAGTAAATTGGGAGTCGATGAAACAAATGCTTTATAAGAAGCTTTATAAAATATAAAAACAAAATTTTAAATCCTAAATCGAATGTTCAACTAAGGTATTATTTTAGAAGTCTAAAATTATAAGAAAGAGGTTTATAACAAGCTAACAGAAAAATCCTCAGTCTATCCTGAAGTTGTCAAAATGCTTCATGAAGAGCTTACCGCCTGATTTTGAATCATTATTAGGGATAAATGTTACATATTAGGGATAAACTGTTACCAGAGAGCAGTGCTTACCACCTCACCTTCCGCTTTTTTTTTTTTTTTAATGTGTTTGGGCTCTAAACCTCAAAATAAATACATGAATTTTATTATATAATTTAGATAATATTAAAATAATGAGTGTTTGTTTAAACACACACACCCCGCAAGAAAACCAAGTGGTTTCTTTTGGTGGGGTGTGGGGGGGGCGGATGTCTACTGGGTGAAATTTGTGGAATTAATCAAGGCTGAAAATTTTAAACAGGAGAAAATCATAAGCATTTAATTTTTCCCAGAGTTTTCTTTTTATTACACTCATTTGTTTTATTTTTATTTCCAAATTGTATAGAAGTCTCCCTGAGCTATACTTTATTTAAGCAGCATAACTCGCAGTAGGATAGTTGGATACTTTTTCCTATTTCCACTGAGAAAATCTTTACTTCTTTCATATTTTATAAGAGGGACAGGAAGGGGGAAACAACTGTACCTTTGAAAGATCTGCTGTCCACAAAAATTTCACTAGCCTGTTTTGTGGGTTAATTAACTCAGAATAGCAGAGTTCCATTATGATATTTAAGAGACTTATTCCAGGGTTGAAATTATTGAAAAGTTTCGGGAAGAGATCACCAACCTGATTTTACATTGTTATTAAGGATAAAATTGCTCCCTGGGGGCGCCTGGGTGGCTCAGTGGGTTATAGCCTCTGCCTTCAGCTCAGGTTGTGATCTCAGGGTCCTGGGATTGAGCCCTGCATTGGGCTCTCTGCTCAGCGGGGAGCCTGCTTCCCTTCCTCTCTCTCTCTGCCTACTTGTGATCTCTGTCAAATAAATAAAATCTTAAAAAAAAAATTGCTCTCTTGTAACAGGGGGCAGTATTTGCCACTTCACTTTCTGCTTTTTTTTTTTTCTTTTTTAAGTTTTTGGGCTCTAAACCACAAAATAAAATTACATTATAATTAAAGCAAATTTTGTTCTGCTAGAAAAAGTTGTCCCAGATATAAAAAGAGTTGGAAAATTATTGCTTTAATCAATAGAAATTATTCAAACACTGAAAAGACCTACTCTGACCACAAAAAAGAATATAGAAAATATAACTATGAAATATAAAATATAGTTATTGATATTTCAGCATTTCAAAAATCAGGCATTTGTGTTTGCTATGCAGACATTTTAAATATAGAATTTAATGTTTTGTGATCCTTAGACTCTATAAGCAGCACAGCAGATCTTAACTAGAGAACACATTGTAATAGAATTCCAAAAGAATAATCACCATAATTAACAAAGAAGAAAAGCCAAAAAGACCATTCATAGAAAACAGGAAGATGAAATAAATGACATAAAAGGACCTCACTTTAAATATGTGCTCTAAAAAAAAATTTTTTTTTTAATATCATGCTGATTCTCAGATATGGAGTATTTGCACATTGCTGAAAACTGCTTTCACAAAAGGGATGTTTACCACAATATTTCAGCCTGCTGTTATCGATCACTCATAAACTACAAGCAGCAAGTGATGATTACCTCAAGCACAGGGTTTTCTTCTTTTTGTCCAATCTCAGCATGAGAGACAGGCAGCAGCCAAGCATCTTGATTGGTACAAAGTCACAAAAGCGTGGGGAGGAGGGAGCTCTCCGCCATCACATCCTTCCCATGAGGCCTGGAACTCCCTTCACCGCTACAGCCCCACATGCCTGAACGGAGACTTAGCCCCTTTCT
Organism: Mustela nigripes; assembly: GCF_022355385.1. Taxonomy (NCBI): domain Eukaryota; kingdom Metazoa; phylum Chordata; class Mammalia; order Carnivora; family Mustelidae; genus Mustela; species Mustela nigripes. The sequence goes on along the minus strand of NC_081560.1, from coordinate 59,709,383 downwards.
GCCACTAGAGCGAGACCGCAAGAGTTTCCCAAAAACTCTAGAATGTGAACCGAAGGTAACACTTGGGTATTCTCAATATAAAATCCCTCACCAAAGTGTAAGTGTCACCAAATTCATTGGTGCTTACGAGGGTTATAGGCTATAAGAAAGCAAGGCTCACGGCTGCAAAGCTGTCCTTTTAATTATTGTGACCTTATTGTGAAATTGGAGTAGTTTTTCTGCTAAGAGAAACTAATACCTTTGGAAAAATAGCAAAGACTTTAAGTCTATAGGAATCCTTGGAAGTTGCAGCAAAATTTATTATTGCTGTGTAGCAAAGTAGTCTTTGCTCCCTGATTTGAAAAATAGTAATTCATAGTTTTAACATAAATATAATAATTGATATAAAGATTTTTCACTTCTTTTTGGGATGCCTGGGTGGCTCAGTTGGTTGGACGACTGCCTTCGGCTCAGGTCATGATCCTGGAGTCCCAGGATCGAGTCCCGCATCGGACTCCCAGCTCCATGGGGAGTCTGCTTCTCTCTCTGACCTTCTCCTCGTTCATGCTCTCTCTCACTGTTTCTCTCTCAAGTAAATAAATAAAATCTTTAAAAAAAAAAAAAAAGATTTTTCACTTCTTTTTTAATTTAGTTAAGTAAGTGCTTACTAAAAACAAAAACTACTTTGGACAAAGCCTTAAGTATGGGCTTGGACGCTAGATCCCAGCTTTGTCTCTTACTTGCTGTGCAAACTTGGGCAAATTATTTACTATCTTTAAGCCTTCACTTAATTCATCTATAACATGAGGAGGTTTGTGTGATGATAAATTGAGAAAATGCAGATAAAAATACTGGCATAAAATAGGCACTCATTAAATTGCAGTGATTTTTAAAATGTAAAAAAGGTATATTGTTATATGTTATCATTAAGTTATCTTGTATATGCTGCTTAAGACCACAGGAGTTAAAGATGGATGTTTGAAAGAAATTCATTTACTTTGTAGCACTTTATGTGCTGACTAGATCACCATAACTGGGAATAAGTGGTTTAATGATCCAGGTAGGGTATTGTGGGGCCAATGGGAGGCAAAAAATTAGACAGAATGACAGCTAGTCTCAAGTACCCAGAAGTACTCCTCACCAACTACACCTGGAGATACAATTTGCAACTTGATCCCCAAGTCCTGGTTTTCACACATCACACATGCTGTGAATATTTTCTCTTGGGGTAATTTCATACCCAGTATAAACCACTTACAAGAGTTCTGTTCTAGAAATCCTGATTGGAAGAACTGAAATTTAGGAATGAGAAGGCCCTTGTCAAAAATCTTTTACTGTGGGCTACTTACCGGTGCTATGGTAGTGACTTTATATATATGTGTTTTCATACATACCTCAGAGGATGGTGAAAAGTCTAAGTTAATATAAATCAATATATCTTGCCAGAAAAAAAAAAAAAATCAGTGTAGGAAGACTTCTGATTACTTTGCAGAAGAAATATTTTTTTAAGCAAATGAGAAAAGCGTATTATGAAAACTGTAATTTTGGTTTATTTATCTACCTATATGATATAGATTATACAGCTGAATATGGGAGACCTACGGAGATTAACAAGTCTAAAAAGAAAACTTTAAATCCCAAATACAGTGCCTATTCACTTGATGGGCTATGATGGGGCAAAAATAAACTCAAACCCCTGAATATACAAAGTTTATTATCTTACTCTTAAATAATTAAACTAAGTGATGAACTTTCCAAGTACCTTTGTTGCTTAAGTATGCAATTCAACATTTTTATTTTTATAATGAGTATGATAATAGTGGTATCAATGGACTTAAGCATACAAAATAGTTTAATACTTCTCTTAGAAGCATTATTTTTCAAGCGTATCTCCAGTATATTTTTAAGTATATCTCTGATTACAAAATGAACTTTTAAAAAAGTTTCATGAGGCAGTCTACACTGGTTCAAAAACTTTTTAGGGGGCAGGGGAGAGAGGTTAATATATTTTTTTGCAATTATGTTTTCCTCTAAAAAATTTCATAGTCTTATATAGTATTCATATATTATAAATAATACTTTCCCTAAGCAAGTGAATTCAAATATTAATCTTAAATTACTTAAATTTAAATTATTTAAATTTAAATTTAATTAAAGATTAAATTATTTAATCTTAAAATTCAATTTTAAAAGAAATAATACCATTTGAACATATGCTTTAAAGATAAAAACAATCGAATAGGACAGGGTCACTGGAAAATGTGGAGGCTTCACTTTGTTAATGCAAAGGTAAAGCTAACACATTACTGAAAATAAATGGTGTGGCAATGCCCACATTTATTTTCAAAATAAAAAAGTCATTTATTCTGTCACTGTATTTTCTTCCAATGACTTTCTACATAATGTCATATGCTAAGTGATAAATGCAGACGTACTCTTTTTAAAGTGACAGATGATTCAAAGTGAACAAGAGTTTCTCAACCTACTATCACTGAAAACTGTATTTTAATGGCACAGAGGATTGAACTGTTTGGGTTTTCTGTAAGGTATTTACATTTTTACTTGATAAATAGGAATGATGTTATCATTATATGCAGGGCAAAACTCTTTGCAAAGTAACTTTCATTTTTCTCTGTACACTGTTTTACATAACTTTTGCTTTCCTAATGTTTGTCACATAAGTAGACTGGAACAGTTTCAAGTCTATCCCATCACGAAAATATCAAGGTCCCCAATTCCAAATACCATCATATGAGGCAAAATAAGCTATACAAACTGATATTAGTACATCACTGATATAGCCACAAATGTTCTTCCTAACATGAGATATATAATAACCTACAATTCCAAGTGTGAAATATTTTTTGCTTTTTTTTTTTTTTTGCTTACGCACCTCAGGGACTGAAACTCCTGAAGTGGGCAGATTCTGTTGAAAAAGAGAAGTTCATATTAAAGCTGAAAAAAACAAAAGTCAAACTGAAAACAAAGGCCAATGAAGGTTCTTATATCACTATTCTCCTGTGAAATAAGTGGATAAATATAAAACGCATTTCCTTGTCATGTTTATTCTGTATTTAATTTCATTAAATACATGAAGAAATATCTTTTCACAAAGTGAGGAATGCTCCAAAAGAGAGTGGGTTATATTGTGAATTACTTATCCAAAATGCAATTTCATCACCCAAAGCAGACTGATCAACATCCTTGGCCGGCTTCACAAACCTCTCTGAGACAACCTGGTGGTATTACATTGATATATTGCAATAAGATCTCATCTCCAAGTTCCATTATCCTTCATAAACCATTCCTACTAATTTGTTAAGTTGCCCAATTACCCGTCCCACTTTTCCATTTTCCAGTCCAACTCTCATTCCTTCCTAAAAATATTCAGTGTCTTTTTGATGGAGACATAGCTTATGGTGTTGGTTTTATTTTGTGCTTTTTCTGGAAATAAGAAAAAAATTCCATTAGTATCAGTAAAAAGTAAGAATACTATTAAATATGTAGAAAAGTTTTACTTGAGAGTAATTAGAAAAAAACAAAGCAAAACAAAAGAGATGAGGTTAAATACACTGAAGCTGGTCTTCGTGAGAGTGCATCTTCAATTATCCACCACCCCTCCTTTTCTGAGTCACAGTGGGAAGCTTTTTTTCTGGCAAGAAACAGAAAAAAAGGTTACCAAATTCCAAAAGTCTATGGGACTCAGAACAAATCTGGAAAACTGTTGACAAATCACACACATAGTACTAGCCAAAGTTTTCCTATGGTGGGTTGTGTGTGGTGAGGAGAAGTATGAAACCTGAATGTGAAGCTGGGAGTACTTGGACACTTATGTGTCTCTGAAAAGGAGGGAGTGGTCAGCATTTTCATTTCCTCCCTAGAATTGAGCTCTGTGAAGGCAAGTCTGAATGGAAGTCCAAGATGGGTCTGAACAATCAGAGAACACAGTTATCTGTGGACTTCCTTATGCTGTATACTGAGATCGATGAAGAAGCAGGCAACTTTGCAGCGACTCAGCATAGAAATGGACCAGAAAGATCAAATGCACCCAAAAGTGGATCAGAAAAAGGAGTCTAGGGCAGCCCTTGAGAAAATTAAAGGGTCCAGGAATGCAACTCGATTTCGAAGATATTTTTATAAGTTTAAAAAATGTTGCAGCTGCACATTTTTCATCAAAGGAAGTCATCAAGTCTGGGAGGATGTACTCGGGTTGACTATCCCATAACAGGAGAACCTTATGGAAGTAATTGCTATTTCTCAGATGGATTGAAACTTAATGGAACTTTTCTTGAAAGCTTTCTGATTTCAGTAATGCTCTGGACTTCTGAGTCCAAGTCAATCTACATAGCACATGGGGTAATGGGTGGTGGGAAGAACGTGCTAGCGTCAATCTAGGTCACCTCAAATTTTCTGTCAGCTTTCGTATTTTTCTTTCTCAGCTCTTAGTTCAAACTTAGATCTGAATAAACATTTTAAAACATGAATATTGTTCTTCCAACCTTATTATAATATACAAATGTTTCTTCTCCCTCCAATTCAGTTTAAGCATCTTATTCTATGATGCCTTATCCTGTCCTACGCCATGAGTCCAGGAAAGTCCAGAGAATCTCAAGCAACCAAACTAGGATGTTCGTCAAACTGTCTCCATGGCATGATCACAGATGCTTTTGACTTTGGGAAGAATGAATGCTCACCATATATATGTGTGTACAGAGCAGTGCAATGGAAAGCCAAGTGACGATTATAGTTGTGGAAATGGTTCAGAAAAATAACCAAGCATAATGCAAAAATCTCAAACAGATACTGCCCACCTCAACGCAACCACCAAAAAAATCTATAAAAGACATTTTTGACATACTTTTAAGCATTTGAATAAAGACAGGTAATGACTGATACTATGGAATTATTGTTAATATTCCTAGGTATGATAATAGTATGGTAATTGTATAGAAAACTGTCCTTAATCTTGGAAAATGCCTGCTGACCTATTTAGAGATGTAGTGTCATACTATCTGCAATCTATCTGCAAAAGGTTGAACATAATAAAATATATATTTCTGCATGTATGATGGCAAAATAATAATATAGGCTGGGGATATATTGGATTCATGTGTCCTGATGTCACAAAAAGCAAAAACCATGCCAACTCAGATAATAAAAACCCCTTTTAAGTTATTCTCCCTCCAAAAGAGACTGTAGGATGAAATTAAATCCTGGCTGGCACTTTGCTACCACCTGTTCGGAGAACTAGTACCATACAGATATTGGTGTCTGCGGGCTTCTTCCTGCTTAAGGTAGTAGGGCTACTGGTCATCTACCGAGAATGAATGATGTTGGCAGAGAGAGATAGCGATATAAGAGAGCAAGGAAATAGTAGAGTTTGTCACTACCTCTCTGAGGATGGGAAAGCAGCTGACAAAGAATGAGTAACAGAATCAAGCAAAATTCAGAGCAAGTGGGGCTAGAAGTCATAAATATGTAAGAAAGCCACCAGCTCAGGAAATTTCTCCAGCAACACTTTGACGTCTGAGAGCAACACTAAAAATTCATTCCAAGAATAGAAGTGATGAAACAATGTATATACAAGCTCACTTACAATCAAGATATGTAGGCAAAGAGTGTATATTAAATGAACATGCCAATCAGTGGCTTACCCTCAAGTTACTATAAGAAAACTATGGTATCTGGTAAAAGATAAACAAGCAACTCATTAGAGAACAAATTCAGATATTATGTTACTTCAACTATACCCTTCTGTATATGACTTTCAAATATCAAGGATGAACAGAGTAAATGTTTTAGTTTTTTGAAAATTATCATGAGTGTGTAATTCTAAATGTAATATATTTTTAATCAGAATTAATACAGGAACTGTATATTTGTATTTAATCAAATGTGAGGTGTGACTACAGAGGAATGTGATTGATTTTATTTAATCAGTATCACTTTAATATTAAACAGAATACACAGTACAGATAATTAGTTTAAAAGATGCATTTGTCTTCAGGGCACTTATTAAGTTCAACCTAATACCAAAGAATTTTTAAAAATCCTATTACTCTAAAGTATTGAGATCTCTCTTGTCCTCATAGTTTCTAACATGTAATCATTTTAAATTGACAATTTAATCCAAATTGTCATAGGACAAAGAAAAATCTTTGGTGAAGAGATTGTTGGGAGGTTTGAGTTAAAAATATAGAAAGAGCATAATATTCACATTAAGAGGGTCATTAGTTATTTCAAGACTAAAGTAAAATGAACAGAATTATATGCTATACCTATATAGGAATTTTAATTTTTTTAAATTGCTTTTATGTTTATCACCTCATTTAATCCTCCTCTAAGCCAAGATATTCCACTTCTTAGACTGAGAAACTGAAAATCAGAAAGATCAGATACCCAGCCCAAGAAAAGAAAGGTAATGACAGAATCCAAATACAGTATTTCCCTTTCTCAGACTCCATTTATTCAAACAACAAGTTCAATGAGAATTTTTTTCTAACTTTTCTATCCATGTCTCTATTTTTTTTAAGTGATTTGATAGTATTGTATGGAGCACTGGGTATGGTACATAAACAATGAATTTTAGAACACTGAAAAAATAAAATAAAAATAATCAAATTATCTTAAGACAGTGAACACAGGAAGGATTTAGAGACTACAATATACATCTGTTCTGCCTGAAAAAGAGGCTTGAATGTCAATATGGAGTAATTTAACATAATAACTTCTAGTACTGTGTTAATCTGAAGTGGTCAAATAAAGCTACTCTACATAGCTCTTTCCTTATATGCAATTGGATATCCCTGGCCTCAGAAAACAACGGAGGGAAAGTAAAGCTAGATTGGGAAAAGATCAATTATCGTCCTATTATGGTACCTGTCAGTCTGAAGGGGAGAAGCTGTTCTCTCACACTTGATGATAAAATGTATCAAGGGCTTCCCTACCATCTCTCCCATAGTGAATAAACACATTTGATTTTGGTGAATTTTACTGTCCCATTCCAGATTCATAATTTGTTTAACCTTTTATGATTTTGCAGGTCCTTAAGTGTGTATACCACACATTTGAACACAATATAAATTTTATTTTTTTTAAAGGTTTTATTTATTTATTTGAGAGAGAGACAGAAAGAGCACAAGCAGGAGAGGCAGAGGGAGAGTAGACTCCCTGCTGAGCTGGGAGCCTGCCATGAGACTTAATCCGAGGAGAGGACGTGGATAGCATGACCTGAGGCAAAGGCAGACGCTTAACCATCTGAACCACCCAGATGCCCCACAAAACAAATTTTAAAAAGGAAGTGAGACTGAAATAATTTTTATACTACAAGTAATTTTTTTTTAAAGATTTTATTTATTTATTTGACAGATCACAAGTAGGCAGAGAGGCAGGCAGGGATGGGGGGAGGGGAGCAGACTCCCCACTGAGCAGAGAGGATCCCAGGACCCTGAGATCATGACCTAAGCTGAAGGCAGAGGATTAACCCACTGAGCCACCCAGGCACCCCAGCTACAAATAATTTTTATAACCAATGATTATTTCAATGTATGTGGCGAGTCTTTCAATTAGGATCATTAAATTTTTTTTTTTCAGCAGCACTTTGACGTACTTAATTAAAATGTAACTACCAAAAATAAAATATTTTCAAAAACACATATAAGACACCTGGGTGGCTCAGTCTGTTAAGCATCTGCCTTTGGCTCAGGTCCCAGAGTCCTGGAATCAAGTACTGGTTCTACTGCATCGGGCTCCTTGCTCAGTGGTGAGCCTGCTTTTCCCTCTGTCTGCCGCTACCCCGTTTGCGCCCACTCACGCATGCTCTCTCTCTCTCTCTGACAAATAAAGCAAATCTTTAGATAAAGGAAGATACACATAATCTTAATTCAGTGTCCCTTGACTAACCACTTCTCACTTGAGCCAAATTCTTAAGCTTGCACCAAGATAAATTTAATGGTAAGAATATTTTTAATTGAGATAATTTCATTACCCTTATAATTGTAATTGCTCACAAGAATGTCTGATCTTATTTTTGTAAATGTGATTGTTTACACATATTTGCAGAGTTTAGTTCAGAAGATTTTGCACAGAAGGGATTGTGAGGTTCCCTCCTTAATGGCTCCCCCAGTATACATGCATGTTTGTGTCTAGAAAGGAAGGACCCTGAGCCTTCAGGGAAAGTACACCTAGTGTAATGGATATTTGGAAATCAAGGGGCACCAAATGGTAAATGTATCTTTATGAAGATATCCAAGTTTCAAAGATAGATTTCTACATGTAAAAGCAATCAGCAACAACTAAACCGTTCTAATGTTGTTTTTATTGTTACTGTCTTGTATACTTGACTAGCTAGTGAAATAAAACCATTAGAAATGTTATCCTACTTGGTTAGGACTCATAAAATCATCAGAAGCCCATATGGTTGGTTCTTTAATTTCTTTTTAGCTCTGAACCATAGTAAGGATATGTGCATACATACTGGTAAAATAATTTTGCAAAGACCACCTACCTTGTATGCCCCACTCTCTGATATATTCTATTCTTTTCTCTCTTCACTTCTGTTTCTCCTCTAATGACTATTTTTTTCCATTCCTTCCTGAAATGCTGATCTAGATCCCCTAACTGAATTCATGGTTCCCCAATTGTTGGGGAATGCAGCAGGAACACCAAAAATGAGTTTAGAACATGGAATTGGGGTAGGGTGTGTATTGCTCGTGCCACCTGCATGTTGTGTGACTTTAGGTAAATTTCTTCAGTATCGTTCTGCTTCACTTTCCTCACATGTCCAGTGAGCATGCTAACAATTAAAAGGCTATCTAACAAATTTAAGTTTCCAGTAAATAGGAACTATTTTATTAACATTAAAATCTCAAAGATTCTCTTAGCTTTTTCTGCCTGTCTAGGGCTCAGTGAAAAAGGACTAATCACACTTTCTTCATCTGATACTATGTTTGTTGCTTACACGTAGATGGAACCAATGGAACCAGAAGATTTATTTATTCTTTTGTTTATTTATTTATTTCTTTTTAATGACACATTTATGTTAGGACTGTTACAGGAGAGAGAAAGAAGGAAAGACGCGGGAGGGCTGAGAAGAGATCTAAGAGCAAAAACAACACAGGAAAAGGAGAGGGGGACAGGAAGAGGCTAAAAAAAAAGAAAAGAAAAGAAAAGAAGAACAAAGTCTTCCTTCTTTGCTATACTCCTCAATCCTCAAATGGACCATGGGCATCAAACGACATCTACCATTTTGAAGATGAATGTCCTTTCATTCAAATAAAACAATGACAATGAGTAAAGGAAGGATGGAAGCTGATATTTAGAGCATGGCTTTAATGTTTATTTGTTTAAGATTTATTCATTTATTTGAGAAAGAGCGAGTGTGCAGCACTCTCCTCTGAGTGGGGAGAGAGGCAGGGAGAGAGGGAAAGAATCCTCAAGCAGACTTCCTGCTGAGTGCAAAGCCTGACCCAGGACGTGATCATGACCTGAGCTGAAATCAAGAGTTGGACGCTTAACTGACTGAGTTCCCAGGCACCCCATGGCTTTGCATTTGTTTGAAGTTTTGCAAAACCCTTAAACATCAGATTCAACCACCTTCAAAATACATTTCAAGATGAAAGCACATGTCTTACTGACTGTTAATTTGTGTCAGATAATTCTCTAGAACTCTTACTCTACATAAAGGTAATTAATACATACCTAGGTAAGTACGTATGTGTACACATGATTGTTTGTGATGTTTGGGACAGGGATCTGAGTGCAGTTGGTGGTTTTAAATAAAAACTGACTCTTAAAACAACCACACCTAATATAATAAATTAATATCTATTGAATTTCATGTGAATAAAATATATCAGTAATACTTCCTGTTTGACTATTCTTTTTCTCAACATGATCTCATTCTCAAAATGTATCACTGTGGCTTTCTAAAATACAGAAAAATCACCGCAGACAGTGAAAGAATATTGATAATAATATTTAGAATTAAAGCATTAGGATGCTAAGTTTTCCTTTTCATCAATCTTGGAAAAGACCTCGAATTAAAAAACAAACAAGTTATAATGAAATTTGTTCTTATCCTTTGCCCCTCTAAATATCCACTGATCTCACACCAAAGCATTTTCTAACTAGGTTAAAGTTCAATTCTGCACTCACATTAGGCTAAGATTCAATTGAGTTAAAATTTTACACTGACTGCCAGTCAACCTTATCATGAACTTTCATTATGTGCATGTAATTAATTGGGTCCAACGAACAATATCAGTACTGAGTTATAGACTCTTTTCCCCCGACCATATAATTAGAATATAATTACCCACAGGATATCAGAATGATGCAAAACCTTTCCTCTAAATGCGCCCTCATTAGGAAACAAGTCTCAATGTACATTTATTCAATCAGTGTGAATTAATTAAAATGTTACTGAAATAAAAGAGGGCAGCAATAAAAAGTATCTGACATCTATTAAGAGACTATCACTTGAGAGCTGCATGCACAGTTTATATTTAAACCCATTTAGCGCAAGTAGGAGCTTGGCCATGTAATGTTACATACATCCAGCATACTAGGAAATCTGAGTAAATGAATCAGCGTGTGTTACTGTTTTTGAAAAGAACATAATACTCGATGCACACAAAATCTGAAAGGGCCTGAGTAGGATTCTAGAGACCCCTTTATTCCCTGATGAGCCCATAAAGATGTTATGATTACGTAGTGGTGGACAGAAATCATGTGTAACTCCAAGCATCCAGAAAAAGAGCTGTTCATCCCACACTTTTCTACTACAAATCTAGCATAATTGTTTTGATATGGCTTAGGTCAGAAAACCTAGACTTACCAAAGAACTAATTTTTTTTAATAAAGAAAATAACCTCCATTATTTAAGGTAGCTCAAGGTATTTCAATAGCGTATTTCCTTTAAGCAGAACATTCACATGCACCTAAGACTATATTCTTTTTAAGAGGAGCCATAATATAACATATTCAGATTATATAAAACATGGGAAAAACAGTAATTGCACAAAGAAGCCAAAGGACATAACTGCATATTCCACAAGAAGCTGATGCATGCAAGAATATTCTTCTTAATTCTTGGTTTCTCTAGTAGCCGGCATACTGTCATATGCAATAGAAGATTACTGAATAAACTAACAAATCAATAACCCTAATACAAAGGAATACTCACCAGTATTAAAGAATAGTTATCATGAACAGTTAGCAAAAATTTTAAAAGGCTACATGTAATATTTAAAGTAAGATATACAGAGATCTTCAATCTACATTATCACATAATTCCTGTCAGTTTTAGCTTTAGAAGTAGTTTCTGTAAAACTTTGTTCTGATAATCAATATCTGGCATTCATTCTTACGTATAAACAAGCACCACTTTAAAATGGAAATACCCATGAGCACTAAGATAAAAAAAGGCTATTTACAAATTACTCCTTTTCGTATGCTCTTTAGGAACAAACTCTAATCAGTTCTTATTATTACTTTTAAAAAAAATATATTAACTCCATAAGACCATACATATTTTTAAGTATTCTGATACATGGTATATTTACAAAACAGTGGAATGTTCTATTCAGGTAGTAGACTGGTTTTGGTAGAGACCAACATATGAAAGAAATAATGAACTCACTCTAAGTAAGAAGGAGATTGTTTCACACAGGCCTGCTTTATTTTTAACATAAAAACTTCTGTAGAATTGCAGTGACAAAGACATGCCGCTGCTATGATTTCTTGCTGAAAATGCTGTTATTTGAGTAACATTGAGTAATCACCACATTAAAAAAAAAAAATCTTACTAATAGGATAGGAACAATTTTAAAGTTCCATTTCGTAGTAAACATCAATTTTCATTTTCCGAGCTGAGAATGAATATTTATTATATTTTACATGGACTACTGTATTGCTTCAACTGTATTTTTAAAAATCAGACTTTAAATATAATTTGACATCCAGAGAAAAATGTCTTGATTCTCCTCAGAATTCTGAAATGTTCTCTTTAAACTCTCTGCCTGCAATGCCACTTTATTTTAAATATTAGGCATTTCACAGTACCATCTAATGGATATTTTACATAACTACAATAACATAACAATCACAAATTTTCTGAAATTTATTAATAATTATAAAATACTTCAAGTGCCACTCCAGAAACTAAACATAATACTCATTAGACATCTACTAATATTACCTCATCCTCACATACTTTAAACTCAATTTTATTAGCTTTTAACAGTAAGATCTAATTGCCATGTGTTAGGAATGATTTCTAAGAATAAGCTTCCCTGCCACATACCCATTTTAATATGTTATTGGATATTTATGTCACTGTCGGATGTATTTTCTTCTCGACTCAAGAGAAATTGAAAACTGATGGGGAAAAAACAGACAACTGATTGTTATTCATTAATTCAGTCTATATTTGTTGCTCATCTACTATTTGTCACAATGAATTAGGTGCTAGAGATAAAGAGATCTTCCCTTTCATGTGAGCAATGAGAGTGATGGCAGGGGGGTCAGTGTGCACAGGGAACAGCTTCACAGGAAACAACTCAAGTTCAGCTCCTGGTGTGACCTTGAGGCCTCTGTGGGACATCCAAGAGGCAATTCACAAGGTGAAGCTGAGTATTTGGATCTTGAGAGGTCAGAGAGAACAAGCTTACACAGACAATTTCAAAAGTGGTAGCTGAGGGCACTTGAGTGACTCAGTGGGTTAAGCCTCTGCCTTCGGCTCAGGTCATGATCTCAGGGTCCTGGGACTGAGCCCCACATTGGGCTCCCTTCTCAGTGGAGAGTCTTTCCCCCTTTCTCTCTGCCTGCCTCTCTGCCTACTTGTGGTCTCTCTCTCTCTGTCAAATAAATAAATAAAATCTTAAAAAAAAAGCGGGGGAGGTAGCTGGAGTCATGGAATTGGATGAGATAATCTACAGCAAGCATAATGGCACAAGTATATAGTTAAAAAGGGAAACATAATTAAGAGAATAGAAGGAGGGCTAGGAGTTGAGCAATATGGATTGAGTGTGACTGGAGAGGCAGAATAAAATCGAGTAGAAACGTGTGAGGTGAGTGTCATGATACAAGAACAGAGCATCTAAAATACTGTCATGATACAAGAACAGAGCATCTAAAATACTGTCAATGCTGCAGAGGATTCAAAAAAGAGGATTCTTGGAAAGGGGGTCTAGTGGATGTTTTTGGTACCCCAATGCAGATTCTTTGTCACCTAGCCAGAGAATCTATCCCCAACTGCTATGAGTCTAGACTGTTGAGAATTCCTAATTGTCACATTTTCTGAAGTTATTTACTCCAGGAGCAGGCTGCCTGAGGAGCAAGCGCTTCTTATCCTGGAGGAAGCCACAGCTAATGAATAGCTGATCTGAGTTAGAAAAAGCCAACCCCTTGTCTTAGGTTAAGAACAGCCTTATGGTATGATTTTATGCCAGAGCTCCCAGGGCTCAGGCCAAGGTTTACTATCTTCTTATAACCACTTTCTTGCACAAAGCCCCCTTCCTCTCCTTCTTCCTCCATCCCATACAGATGGTTTTATAAAGAAACATTCGTCCCTCTATAAATCACAAACATCCAAGCCCCTGGTTCATGCTCTGCTCCTTGGGAAGCCATCCCAAAAGACCATCACTGGATTTGGGATGAATAGCAAGAATAGTCTTCCACACATTTGATAATCAGGAATGAGAATACTGTGAGTTGAGGTAGAAGGAGGAAAATCTGACACGGTGAGTGTATCTTCACAGCTGCATATAGTTATGGCTACGTTAAGAAGCAGACAAGGTCAGATCCATATACAAATAAAGAAAAACAGAAAATAACAGCCATCCTTCTAGTATGGGTTCAAGGGCAGACATATCACTAAGAGTAGAAACAGAGAAGTTCCAGTGCTGGACTCAGATCATGGTGCTGTCCAGAGCTACCTATCACAAGCATGTTAGGTACTCAAGGATATTGGAGTAATGGTAACCAAATGGAAGAATTCAAGAATATTTGAGGTTGGGGTGAAACAGGAATAATATTATATGGAATAGAATATGGTGTGGTAAGCTGTATTTCTATAAGATGTGGGTTTCCTTAGGCAAGTAAGGCCAAATAGGTCAAAGCTTCTGTGAGCATTAACAACAGAATTTGAAATGATATATTCTACCACCTAGGCTGGAAGGCAAGGAGTGAGTATGGCAGCCTCAAAGGAACTAAACAATCCTTCTTCTATAGAAAGGGGGAAATGCAGGTTGAACTAAGAAAAAAGGACAAAAGAGTGTCAAAAATCACTGCATTGTGCATGAAATTGGTGTACAGACCAAAAGTTTTAAATGAATCAATTCTTGTTCAGGTTTCACGTTGAAAGTTGAGAATAGAGAAGTTATATTTAATAGTAAGACAGAGAAAATCATGCATATAAATACTTTATGATCACCGCCACTTCATCTGGAATCATTAAAACCATAGGTTACCTTTGCAAGGTAGAATTTATCCTTAAATGTCTAGTGGTGAAGGGATCTGATTTTAATTGCACTCAAAGTTTAAAAGTTAGAAGACAGAAATGATTTAAAGTATTTATTTCTACTGTAATGTAGTTAGTTCTGGATATTTGCCCTGCCCTAACCCCAATCTTGCTTTGGAGGGCACAAGCAGAAAAATACCAATACAGAGGTTCACATATCTGGGAGCATCTATGCCATGCTCCGTGGTAATCATGTCTTACTGAGTAGAAAATGGATGATCTCTAACTTGTTTTAAATTTTCTTAATTATTGGTGACAGTTAAGTTTTAAAATTATTTTGTAGTTATTTCCATTAATTCTATAAAACAAGGGTTTTTTTTTTGTTGTTGTTATAATGCTTGTGTTTGCCTTGATTTATGAGCTTTGGGCTTTACCTTTTTATTTTTATTTTTATTTTTTTCTTTCTTTACCATTTAAAAATTTTTTTGATTGGTCAGGTCTGTCAACATTTTCTTTAATCTTTTCCTTTTAGGAAAAAGATAAAAAGGCACAAAAAATCTTTTTAAAGGGCAAAAATAAATCTTAAATCCATGTTTAATTTATTTTGGAATAGGTATAAAGTGGAATTTATCTTAATTTGGTTTCCCATATGGCTATGCAGTAATCTCAACACCACCAATTCCCACTATCCCCCTCCAGATTAAAAATATGGCCTCCAGGGGCGCCTGGGTGGCTCAGTGGGTTAAGCCACTGCCTTCGGCTCAGGTCATGATCTCAGGGTCCTGGGATCGAGTCCCGCGTCGGGCTCTCTGCTCAGCAGGGGCCTGCTTCCTTCCCTTCCCCTCTCTCTGCCTGCCTCTCTGCCTGCTGTGATCTCTCTCTGTCAAATAAATAAATAAAATCTTTAAAAAAAAAAAAAAAATATGGCCTCCATCATACACTACATTACCTCATATTAGTGTACTATGTTTTAGACTTTCTACTAGGTCCTTATAACTTGTAGAGCCACTATGACATTATTTTGATCACTGTGACTTTAATAAGCATAATTTTAAGGTTTGTTAAAAACAAGTCTTTCCTGGGGCACCTGGGTGGCTCAGATGGTTAAACAGCTGCCTTCAGCTCAAGTCATGATGTCAGGGTCCTAGGATCGAGCCTCTTATTGGGCTCCCTACTCCATTTGGAGTCTGCTTCTCCCTCTCTCTCCACTTCTCTCTCACTTGAGCTTGCTCTCTCTCTAATAAATGAATAAAATCTTTAAAAAAAAAAAGTCTTCCTTACTATTGCTTATGGCTTTATGAATTTATAATGTATTTGTGCATATTTATTCTTCCAGACAAACTGTGGAATCATTATGCCAAGCAAAAAATAAATAAACATTATATGGAATTGCATTAAATAGATGAGTGAATTTGAAGAAATGTCAGTTCTTTTTAGCGTAATTTTATTTTCTTCAGTATACTTAGACTTAAGAAAATATTTTAATTTTTTGTTTAGGGATAGCATCTTTGCACTAAACGAGATTTTCTTAATCCACTCCATCAAATCACTGAGGCAGTTCTCTTCAGAAGTTGATTCTGAAGAGACACTGTCTTCAAGAGACACAGTGTCTCAAAAAGACACTGGTTTCTTTTTGGTTTCTCCTAAGGTATTTTTTTTTTCTCTATGTCGTTTCTTAACCTTATAGTTACTCCTTTTAAATCAATATATTATAAAATAGATGTTTTCTTTAGTATTCTTGATCATGTAAAACAATTGCTGTTAATGTTTTCTTCTGCTCAATATAATAAATCTTCACATATGACATCGATGTAACTTCTAACTACTATGCTTCTTTCTTTTTCCTTATGGCAGAATTACTATTTTATTTTGGCAACAGGTAGACTTCTTTATACTAAAATGCACTTTGGCCATAAGCCATCCATCTGCATTGACAGTTATTATAAAAAAGAGAAACCAAAGGAAACAAACATTACTATGATTATAGCAATATTGTTGAGCCGTTGTGCCCTCTGATACAATTTGGTATGGAAGAAATTAATCTCAGACCTCAGAAACAACAGTAACAACAAAAAGTGTTTCTGCTAAGTGAATGATTTGTTTTTATGTTGTGAAGACTGTCAAGACTGTATTCCCCCTCTTTTCATAAGGCTACTAAGAAACTCAGCGACAAATTTGCAAACTACCTCTGTCAACTTTTTTAGGATATTAGTGAGGTGATTTTCTAAGACTAATTTGATTTCAGTATACATTTATTGTGTTAGATTGCTGCATACTTATATAAGCTGCTAATGTTATTGGCAGTAAGCTGTAAAATAACTTAATTAATTAATAGATAATTGCATATCCTCACTTTTGAAACAGGTATATAAAAGATATTCTTTACTTTGCTTCCGCCTATTTCCTAGATTTTAGCTATCAAATATTTTTATCCTTCATTACATAATGCTTATTTTTTTGCCTACATGATTTAGATTTCCATCAGATTTTCAATTAATTGAACTCCCAGTTTATGTCATATCAGTCTTTCATTTTTACTTTTCTATAAATCATGACAAAATGAACAGACTCCAAGTTTGTTTCCTTAAAAAAAAATTATTATAATTTGCTCTGGGTACAGCCACATGTTAGGCATAAAATATCAGAGAAATGTGGAAAAACATCTATGCAGCCCTATTAAAAAAAAACAAACAAGCAACTAAAAATAGTATTTTAGAATCCTAACAATAGAACTCTATCATACTCATTTAGGTAGAAACAAATATAATTTGCCACAATATAATGAATTTTTTCTTCTAGATTAGACCTTATTTGTAAGTATACATATACTATATTACATAGCTTAAGCTACTATGAAGATGGGTTCTTTGGAAACCACTAAAATCAATCTAAGACAATGTAACAGATAAATGGTTCATCTCACAAGTATGGATGATGGGATCATCACTTAGTGTGCAGGGTCTTTTCCCATTTCTTATCCTATGTACCTTTAAAATAAAAATACATGAAGACTCTGTCCACCCAAAATGGATGTACACGTATATTATAAACATCATAGAGCTTTAGTGCCTAAATATGTTCCTCATTGAAATTTGAGTAAAGAAAACCATTGGCAAAAAAATATAGGGATGTTCAGAATTTACTTCTATATATTTTTAAAATAAATAAATAAAAAGCAGCTATCTTTTTATGAATAATAACTTAAAAATGAGTCCGAGTTAGATTTTCAAAGTATGGAAAAAATTAGATTCTTTTTTGCCTATCATTACTATGATGACAATTATGAATTGATCTATAATGAATATTAATTAAATGAATATTAAGTAATGGCACTGATGAAACATTTATTGAGCACTGACAATGGGCTTGTCCCCACTCTTTAGACAAAAAAGAAAATTGCACAGGCATAAACCCATGGTACATTACATAAAGAATTTGAAGAAAATAGATGACTTCAGTAACTGTGGTTAAAGGTTAAAGAGGTAAATGCAAAGAAGGGAGAAGCAGCCGAATTGATGTTAAATAAAAACTGAAGCTCACTGCAGCAAGTCACAGCCTTAGCCAACTGTTCACACCTCTCCATTAAACTTCTGGGAGCCCTACAACTAGTATAGGAAGCAAGGTTCCAGAGCATTCAAAATCCAAATTTCACAATCATGAGGAATTCAAACATCTCCCCCACGCCCCTTACACTGGCTCATGTTTACTATTGAAATGGTCATTATTAAGTGTTCTGGTTACAGTTAAGTGACAGAGAAGACAGAGAGATCCCATAATAGCTGGACTGTGAGGAAAATACACAAATACCATGCTTTCTCTCTCTAGCAGAACTTTTGACATTGTTGAGGAGTAATGACTTGATAAAACACATACTTTAAGGAAAGATTTAACATAACCAATACTACACTAGACTTAATCACCATATCTACAATGCATAATCTAGTAGAATTCTTATAATTGTAGAAGAGCAAGCAAGATTGGAAGAAAAGAAGGTAATATAGACATGTGGTTCTCCAAGAGTGTTATATGTAGAAATGCATCAACTGGTATTTCAGCAACATCATGTTGCCCAAGTTTTCAGTAACAGTAAAGAAGAGAGGTAGTTGGAAAAATATGAATCAAGTCTAAGGGTATGTCTAGAATTCATATTACCCAAATAGCTTTATTTTCCTTTCTCTGAGCAAACGAACTTCATTATTGATTCTGTTGGCATTCTTCTATGTTTATTTAAGATAATATAGAATATTATAACAAGAATATAAAGTATTTTGGGGAGAAGAGACCACAACTGGTCCAAAAGAGGCACCATATTGAACATACACTTGATTTTTTATATCATTTATCTGCCAATGAATACTATTCTGATTGTACATTCTGATAATATGATGTTTGTGTAAACGTAAGATACAATTATCCTCTAAAATCAGTTACTTAAATGTTTACATTAATAGTTTATGCTACAACTTTTTTTTGTTTTGTTTTAGGAAACACTCCAAACATTATATTCCTTATTAAGATATGTTTATAGTGCAGAAAGAACTAAAGAACTGTGAAATCTGATTCATGTGTAGAACAAAGTAATACAGTATGAGCAGAATAAAGGATACTTTGGAATATCGATTACAGAGTAACCAGGAAAGGCCATTCTTCATAAAGATGTTCAGTAAGGTACTGTATATCATAACAAAATAAATAATTGGAAACATGCTAGACATAAACATTATTTAAACTAAATTATGATATCTTCACTTAATAAGATATTATACAGCCATGAATAGCAATGGTCCATAGTATACAGAAACACACACATTTAATGATATTAGTTTAAGTGTAAAAATAAGGTGTCACATGCTATATAAAGTTTAATTACAGATATTCCTAAATACACATCTAAGAATCAGGAGGAAGTTTTTAAAAGTGCTTCTTTTTATATATTAATAATTATTCTTACATATCTTACTCCAATTTTTAAATTTATCTCTTAATTTTTATGTCATTTTTATCAATTTTATTTAATAATAAATGGTTGAAATCTACTTTTTAAATTCCAACATTAACACTTAAAATAAACATGTTAGTAGGTGAGATCATCTGAACACTTACTATATACTGGGCATCCTTCTAGGCAGTTTTCATGAATTAATTCATTTAATTCCATTTTACAAATGGAACACAGACATATGAAATATGAGTAACATGCCGCATATCACAAAATTAGTGAAAAAATCAGGACTCAAATACAGAGAGTATATTACCACACAGTATTGTAACATGGCTGAACCAATTTATTCTTCCATCTGCAATGTATGAACAATCCACTTGCTTTCTATCCTTTCCAAAGCCTTGGATTTTTAATTGTCTTAATAATTCTTTTGGGTGTGTAGTGTTACCTACTGAGATTTAAAAATGTATTTTCCTGATGGAGTAAAGACGGTGTGCATATATTATATGTTTTTAGGAGATTTGTGTATATTTATATATATTTATATATTTTATCCAAAGCCTACTTTAGGTCTTTTGCCCTTTTGGTTTGGATTATTTGCTACTTATTATTTATTTACATAAATTATTTTTATATTCTGGACACAAATCATTTGTTCTGATTCTGTAGCCCTTTGAAGGAAACAACTTGCCCACTGATCCAGAGTTCACGTGAAACTTAAATTTCTAGTCTCTTTCCTTTCTGGTCATCACTATCCCAACCTTATTTCTGATTTCTTTCTCCTAAATTGATCTTTTGTATCTCACTTCATTTCTGACACTTTTTACTGGGCTTTCTGAATCTTTGTTTAAGATAAACAAAGTACTGCTTTTCTTTCTAAGTCACTGCCACTTCCTTTAGTATGTTTTTGAAAAGAGATTGTTCATTCTCTCAACCAGTACTTGTTCTATAGTTTTATGGAAATCACTCAGCTTTCCATTTAAATCATCATTCCTTCAGACTCAGAGTAGAATATCTCTTATCATCTGAAACTCAAGGAATCTCCTAGCTCTTCCTATTCTTATTCATTATGGTTATATAGCAACCAATTCATCAAGACCCTATAATTATCTTGGGATGTTTTAAGGACAACATATAATAAACTATCCCTAGAGTTACTTGACCTCCTGATAGCTAGTGAACTTCCTCTCCTCACTGGGAAGACAGCCTCCCAGATCCATGGCTGCAAACCAGATTTTACCGTCCTCTATGACTAATCTACTCTGAAATCAAATCAGACACTCTAATTCCAGTTTTGGCCACAATCTTCTCTCCTGATTTGCTCATTTTCTTACTCTGTTGATGTTTCTGATTGTTCACATAACAATCCTCTATTTACACTCTCATATCTCCTGTGCTCCCAGCTTTATTTTTTTCCCAGCTTTAAATCTATTTTAGATCACCCTGCTACTAGAATTTTCTTTCTTTTTTTTTTAATTTAAATCTCAGACATAATCTTTATTATTTTTTATTTTCAATTAGCCACCATATAATACATCATTAGTTTTTGATTAGTTCGATTCATCAGAACTTTCTTTCTAAAACCTGATCATGTTGTCTTCTATTTATACTGGATAAGCTTAACTCCTTGACAAGACAGGACAGGATTTTCACTATCTCATACCTTATCTTGTCATTCTCTCCAAGACTCACCTTTACACATAACCCTCAATAATCATTTCTTAGTTTCAAGATGTCACTCTGTCCTCTCTGGTTTCTTCGACTACTCATATGGCATTCACTGTATATTTGGCAGTCAAATCCCCACTTATTTTTGAAAAGTCAGGCATCATTTCTTCAAGAAAACCTTTATTTACTCTTTGAATTACCCTCCAGAAGAATTAAGAGTTTGTCCTCGAGGGCCCCTATAAGTTAATATTTTTATCTTACCATAGTGTGTAATCAGCTTGCCTGTCTTAGCCAATAGAGCATAATTTCTGGGAAAGAAGAGAAATGCTCTTATCTGGACGTTTAGCTCCAAAAACTTAAAAAGACAATGGAAAGGTGAAAGGAAGAAGTAGAGAGAAGAGATGATAAAACATAAAAGAATCTTGCACTGAAGACATTGTATATAAAAATAATGCACATAGATTATCAGTAATGATCTTAAAGACAGTCATTATAGTATATAAACAGTAGATGCTTATCTTTAATATAAACTCCAGTTTGGGACACCTGCATGGCTCAGTCGGTTAAGCGTCTGACTCTTGCTTTCAGCTCAGGTCACGATCTCAGGGTTGTGAGATTCAGCCCTGCTTCAGGCTCTGTGCTTTGTGTACAATCTACTTGGGATACTTTCCCTCTTTCTCTTCCTCCCCCTCTGAACCTTCCCCTGCTTGCATGTACACCTGCACATGCTCTCTCTTTTCCTCTCTCTCTAGCAAGTAAATGAAACCTTTACAAAATAAACTCTAGGGGCGCCTGGGTGGTTCAGTGGGTTAAAGCCTCTGTCTTCCGCTCAGGTCATGATCCCAGGGTCCTGGGATTGAGACCCACATTGGGCTCTCTGCTTAGCAGGGAGCCTGCTTCTCCCTTTCTCTCTGCCTGCCTCTCTGTCTACTTGTGATCTCTGTCTGTCAAATAAATAAATAAAATAGAAATAAATAAACTCTAGTTTAAAATAATCAACATTATATCATCCCTATATTTAACTTCTTAGCTTTACTAGTATATACTGATACAGAAAATGACAAAATAATCCACCCCCTATTTAGATAAAAGGAATCTTATTTTTAAATAATGATGTACAAGAATTACTCTAGCACGGAGAAAATTGAATTTAATCACAGAGCTAAATAAAATAAAAATGATTTTTCCAATGATCTGCTTCATTTCACTGTTCAAACATAAAGTTTAAAATGCCACTTCTTCATAAGACATCTCAAGTTTTCTTTTTTTCTTTCTTAAAAGATTTTATTTATTTATTTGACAGACAAAGATCACAAGTAGGCAGAGAGACAGGCAGAGAGAAGAGGAAGCAGGCTCCCTCCTGAACAGAGAGCTCGATCCGAGGGACTCGATCCGAGGACCCTGAGACCATGACCTGAGCAGAAAGCAGAGGCTTTAACCCACTGAGCCAGCCAGGCGCCCCCACCATTTCCTTTTGGTATAGTCCTTTATTTCCTTGTCTTCTTCCTACTTACAAACATTTCCTAGCAAAAAGGAGCATAATCCACATAATCTCTCAATGTCATAATTGGCCATAGGGTTGACCATTATAATACTAACCAAAATTATATCTGCGGCATTTTCAAAGCCCTCTGTGAGATGAAACTGACTTGGTAGCTTTGGCTGTTGCAAACAGTTGCGGTGTGATGTATCTGCACATACACAACCATTGAGTTGAGCTTCTTGGCTGGGAGAAACGTAGAGAGATAAGCAGGCTCCCTGCTGAGCAGAGAGCCTGATGTGGGGCTTGATCCCAGGACTCTAGGATCATGACCTGAGCCAAAGGCAGAGGCTTTAACCCACTGAGCCACCCAGGTGCCCCTCAAGTTTTCTTTTGTTGATAGTGAAAGAATCAATGTAATAAAAGCCACCCTCAAACTGAAGAATCATTATAAAAACATGTACACTCCTTGAGATCCAAATGGACTGATCATAAAAAAATAATATAAAATTTGGAATGAACATACAGACTACACTACAGTTCTAGAGAAGTTGATCAAATTTATAGCTTCCTCTACAAAATTACTCTGAGAATCAAAGGGACTTTACCTAGCCTATTTCATTGATTTCTGTGACTCAACAAATTTATGAACTATTAAAAATAATTTTAGAAGTTCTAACTGAGGCCAATAAGAGGAAGAAAAATTTATGGATGGGATAGTAATAAAGTTATGAATTATCACGAAGAAGTAAATAACATAAATACATACATCATTGTCAAATGTCTTATGCATTTACCTCTGTGCATTTTAAGGGTAGAAGTTAAAACACGACAGTAATGGATTCAGGCAGTGTGTTTTATCTTAAATGCTTATCTGGAATATTCTCTTTTTTAAAAAAAAATTTTTAATTTAAACACAATGCCTGGATCTATTGTATTCAGCCTTTCTGGGGGTGAGGGGCTAACATGTGTGTGTGTGTGTGTAAATAATAAGTATGTAATACTATATAATAAAAATATGACAGTAATAGGACGATAGGGACTGAAAGAAAACCATGATAAAGGGAACGGAGGAATTTCTATTAGGTAATGGAGGCATCTCTAAAAACAGCTTTTTTTTATTACAATAAGGAGTTCCAAATCACTTTTAAAATATCTTTCAATGTAGGTAAATGACATAATGGTGAGTCTGAATTTAATTAAAGCAATTCAGTAAGGGACTAAAACAGATGGAACAAGTCCGTCTTTGGTTGGGGGTAAAATTTAGAACATAAAAGAACATAAAAGGTGGGTTTCATGCTTATCAGGCCACATTCTCCATGAAATTATTATAATTTTTTTCATTGTCACTTTGATATTGGACAGCAGAAATTTCTAAGTTTCATCTATAAGGAGAGTCAAGAACATATTTTTTAATGGACTCCATTCAAAGGAGAAATATTCATTTTAACAATCAGGTGGGAAGGGTTAATGGCCTTTTATGGAAATTAAGTTACTTATCAAGGGTCCCCACTGAATAGATTGGAATCACTTTACATTTGTCTGGAGATAGGATGAGGGAAGGCCTTCAAGAAATCTGCCTTTGGAAACAGTTCTGAATTTTCTCCGATATCGCAGTAAATGGACCATGAATGTCATCATTTTTGCTGCAAGATTTTTCAAAGAAAGCATGGTAAGTATTCAAACACAGAAGTATCTTGACAAAAGTCTCTAAACTACATCAATTTTAAGCAATATGTTTTTTTGATAATACTCTCAAAATATGCCAGAAACCAAAAGCAATCCCAGAAAGCAGTGATTATATGTGATGTATAGACTCACTGGTCACATTTTAATTTTAATTTTAGAGTAGTTGGTTTGGATCCATTTTTATGGCAATAGGCACTATCAAGACCAATTATGTGTGAAAGCCGTTTGTAGTATATGCCAATAAGAGCACGCCATCAGTGCAAAGAAGGTGCTTACCTTGCTAATCCCCATAACAGGTGAGCACACATCTACTGACTCTTTTAACTTAAAGGTAATAACAAGTGTTGGGGAGCAATTGGGAGGCTGAGAAATGTGATGGAAATGTGATGTGGGATTTTTAAAAAGATAAATAACACCTAAAAAGATGTCCTAAAATATCAAAAGAGTGCTGCTGTGGACCTTGACTTGTAGTATGTTATTTAGGTGTTTCAACCAGGAATTAAACTCCATATTAAGTTTATGTCGCTCATTCAATAGCCAATGTCTGACTATATAGTCAAGGCAAAGGAAAGAAAAACCTCAATAAAAGTAAGTATCTTAAGCTCTTCATTTTATATTTCCCAGATTAAAGAGAGATTTCTTCTACTAATGGCCATCTTACAGTGATTCTGAACCTCACCTGCTCTTCTTCAAGTACATCAGCATGAGAAAACGGAACTCATAGTTTTTAAGAAGGGAATTGTTATTGAAAAAAAGGAAAACGAGATTATATTACTTGTGAAGACTAACGATTTTCTTTAAACAAAAGTTAAAAAAAGTGTACAGTGTGGGATATGGTGTGGAATTATTCTTGGGATGTCAAATGAGAGTTTACAAACTAAAAAGTCTCAGAGCCATCAGTCAGAACTGATTAAGCAATTCTGTGGGCAGAACAATGGTATAATTTCTTTATTTAAATAGTTAATGGGTCTAAAAGTGGTATGAGTATTTATTCAAGACTAAAAAAGTAACCTTTAATTTCTATTTAGCAAGGCAGGGGAAATTTTAAAGTAAAGTGATTCAGGCTGATTCATTAACATATACAAAACTCCAGAAGCTTTAGAAAGTGGGTGTACTTAAGAGAACTATAGTAGTTCAAATTATCCTTGAATTCAAGTGTGCTAATGACATGAGGGATTGGGTGAGTCGATCTAGTTAGAGCCTTGCTTGCCATGTTAGATAAATTGGAATTCAAATAGAGAACTACTGGATATTTACTTATTTTAAATATGTTAAAATATTTAAGCAGGAAAATATTAGATATTTTTCACAAGTGGATTCATTCCGCTCCTGCAGAATGAAGAATGTGTGGAATGGAGGTAATTCAGTAAGAATGTCATTAGGACAATCCTGAACAATAATTTGTGATGGTGACACATGAGGCAGTTGCAGTTGGGCTGAAGAAAGAAAAAGGATTGAAAACATTAGAATAGGCTGCCCAATGATTAATCTGATATTTAAGATGAGTCATCAAAGATAATTCTTAGGTTTCTATCTTGGGAAAGTTAGAATATGAATGTTCTAGTCACCAAGGTAAGAAAAACAGGAGAGGGGAAGGGTCTGTTTGGGATTTGGAAAAAGGGTGAGAATGGTAAGTTCAGTGAATGAGTTATGGAATAATAATTCTTGGGTTCCAATTCTGGCCTGTTAGCTCATAGCCATGTGACATAGGAAATGTACTTAACCTCTCTGTTTCTCGGTTACTCATAAAAGGAATGTAGATAGTTATAATATTTATCTTATAGTGTCACTGTGAGGATTAAACAAATTCTTACCTATCATTACCAGTGACCACAACCCTTTCATAATCTCAATTTGCTATCCCACTCATTCTCACAACCTGACACTGAAATACTGATAACCTTGACTTCAACAATCTAGGATTCCACAATAATCTGCAACATATTCTTCCTACCGCCCATTATTGTATCTCCCTCTCCAGGTCCTTACTTCCCTCACTCCCAGCTTAAATTTTATGTGTAATGTCCTTAAAGCTAGGCTATGCCTATTCTACTCCTGGAACTAGAATAAAAATGGAGAAATAGAACTGAATTTGACTAGAGAAATATACTCATCCAAGCTTACTGGTCTTACTCTAAATTTATGATGATTAACAAGGGGTTGTTCATTACTCCCTGCTAAACAAATGGCATTCCCTTGATCCATTAAGCTCCCACTTTCCTCAGTGCCTGTTGTGTAACTTCTTCCCAATCCTCTAAATTCTCATACAGTTTATACCATCCTTTCTCTCAGCAATATCCCGGGTTCCTAATTCTCTGAGAAAAGAGAAGTATCACATATGTTTTTGTTCATTGCTGCCCCCTTAACATTGTTCCATTGTTCTTTTTAAACTGTAAGTCATATCATCCCCTTTGTTGATCAAAATCTTCTACTGGCTTCCAAACTCATTCAGAATAAAAGCTAAAGATCTTACCGTGGCCTAAAGTGCCCTACAGGACAGGAACATTTTATGACATCTTTGACCTGCTCCTCTACTCTTCCTCCTCCTTCTCACTTAGGCCCAGCCACTAATCTCCTTGATGCTCTTCAGATACGACTGTTTTCTCCTGCCTCTGAATCCTTACTTGTCCATCTTTGGTGACCCCTCTGTGAAGTTCCATCCCCCAACAGTCATGTGGATGACTCCCTCACTTTCTTCAACTCTCCATTCAACTATTCCCATATTAAACTCTAAAGTGCACCCCCTTAGTAACTACAGCCCCACATTTCTCCTCTTCTTTTCCTGCTTCAACGTTGTCCTTTATATTTAAAGCACAACCAGGTATGAAATCATTTTCTTATTTCATTGTTTATTGCTGGAATGAAAACTACAAAAGCAAAGATTTACTTTAGCTTTTACCATTTTATCTCCCTACCTATAATACTATTTGGCATCAACAAGACACTCAATAAATACTTGCTAAATGAATGAATGAATATGTTAAGCATAGTAGCTGGTATGGTATATGTGCCCTCTCTATATGAGCTACTATTATTACATTCAATAATGATAATATATTGGGCATGTAAGACAGCATGGGGCCTTCAAGTGGCAGGCTTATAGGTTTGGGATGCAAACCTATTGATGGATGATGAACTGAATATAAATTAACATGATAATGAAGTCAACTAAATAAACAAGATCCCACCGGGAAGAATGTTAAGAGTGAAAAGCTATGACATATGAGGGTTGAGCAAAGGGATTCACCAGCATGGAGCAGGATGAAGTCATGAAAACCAGGAAAGATAAAGGGCAGGTATCCAGAGAAACAGAAGAAAGCCCAGGAGAGCGTGGCGTAATGGCGGTCAGTGAAAGGTAGGCATTCATGAAGGACGAAGTCTTCAACAGTGCCAAATATTATAGAGTAGGTAGTACCAAGGAAATGATAAAAGAGCAAATGTTGAGATGCAAATCATGATTAAAACTGTAGGAAGATTTAATGATTGAAAACAAATCTTCAGAATCAAGAGGATCTAAAAAAAAAAAAAAAAAACCACCAGGGTGAGGGTTTTGTGAAGATTGTTAGAATACAAGAATATTCATGTAATACATGTTCTCTACCTTTGATTCTCTCAAAGAAAGAAAAGATAGAGTAATAAAAAGAAAGTAGCTCATGCTTGACTTTATGTGACCAGAGGTTGACATAAGTAGACAAAGGAACTCCTGGTTCAATGAACTGAGTAGGGTTTTACATAGGAAGCTAGATGTTAGGATGACAGGATGTTTCTAGGGTTAAAATCTGAGATCAAGCCTGCATCAAAAGTAGTAAAATTACTATAACTTTAAAAAGAATATAAATATCTAAAAATGGTACAAGTCCTTTCTCTTTAAGACAATGCTATGAAAAATAAAATAACACCAAAATTCATCTAAAATGTATTTTTATGTGGCATTTATTATTTTTAATTAATCTTATTTACTACAGGATTTCTAATGAATCTCACATGAAGAAAGGAAACTGAGAATTAGTTATTGCTATCCTCAGCAATGTGGGGTATTTTCTTTTGCTCTACACTTGTAGTTTGAGAAAATGAAGAGTTTTAAATAATTTTTAAATAAAGACATTTAAAATACAACCAGTATTTTACAGATAATTACAAAATGAATCATAAGTGGGTGCAAATTGAGTAATTTGATTAATTTCTAGGTTGACCTTTAGAAAAGTATTTGTCTAACATTTCTTAGTTGTTGTATTTTTATTATATCAAGCTAAAGTCCCAGCCACTTAATTTCCATGTCGTTTTTAAAAATGCGAACTGCATTATGGAGATAAAATAGTTTGTTTTGTAAAATAAGCGTTTCACTTTAGAAACAATTTGGATTTTGAAATGTAATATGAATATTATCTTTGACTACCTACTTCTCTTTCTATTGAGGTTTGACTCTTCTCTGGGTTGCCTCAGTTATGCATTTCCCACTTACATATTTTTTTAAAATATTCCCACTTACATATTTATTTAATTAAGTATTTTGCAGGTGGTTAAATTTATTGTTCACCCATAAAAAATAAAATACACCTAATGACAGTGCATAACTTTCTTCAGCATATGTGTCCTCTTTCTAGGTAGCCTCTGACCTAGATAAGAGGACTCAACATTGCAGATATATAATGTGCATCTCCAGCAAAATTGCCCATAAGAATAACTTCATTATTCTGGGAAGCTAGATCTATAAAACATGTAAGATGTAGAAGTGTTTCGCCTATACAATTTCTGGTAAGTACAGCATGACTAAGTGGTGAAGCCTGAGTCAGCTTCAGTTAGAGCACACCTTACGAAAACATTTACTGTGCCATGAAGAAAAAAGGAAATATAGTGGGCAAAGGTGTCTACTTGGCAGTAATGGGGTATTTTTGATCTATAGAGCACTGCCTTGATCAATGGAAAAGAATCAGCCCTGGAAGCATTTAATGGTATAGCATACCAGTTCTTCACAGTTAGAGCAGAATGATGAGAAGGAAAAACTCACCAGGACTACTGGACAGATTGTTGTGGGTGGTAAAATATGGTCCTTCAAAGGTCCGCAGTCACATTCAGGTTTGAGATGAGAAGCACATTTATTATGCAGCTAGGAAGGAGAAAGAAGACACTATCATTTGGCATGACAACAGCAAATATGGAGCAGATATTTCAACTGAGATACAGCAAATGCATTAAAAATACATCAAAAGGATTCCAAGAACAATTAAGAGGATCAAAAAGGGAATGATGTTATGTTTGCCCTTATATATCTACCTTAAATCCACCGTTCAGCAACTTCTATGACCCAGCCTATATATTTTCGAATTCTGAGAAATGTTTATATTCAAAATACTTTAGGTTTTATACCAATAAATGCCTGATTTCCTTGACAAATGCAAATTATTGTCTCTTCCTTTGCTTATCTGTTAGCATAATTCTGAAACCACTGTGCGCCGTGGATGCTTTTTTTTTTTTTTTTGACCCTCCTGTTTTCTCAAAGTCATTCCAAAGTGCACAGCTCAGTATGGGGCATAATTGATCCCATCATTAGTTTTAACTTTGTAATTCAATATGTAAATGTAACCAGAGATTCATCTCAGTAGGAGCAGGATATAAATATAAGAAGATGATTATGATTATAAAAATTTATCTTTATATTGTATTTATCAGCTCTACATTAAGTTAGGGTATAATCACATAATGTTTTTTACTTTTTAACATGTATGAATCTAAACTGTATTTTTATCCATCTTGGTCACAAGTTTAAATTAAGGTGTTATAACATAGTGCATTAAATAGTGATTTTTAAAATTGAGGTGGTAGTTTTTATGGGAATCATACAAATTTGCTAAAGGCATCTAGGGATTTCTTGCTCTCTCACTCTATATTACTTTAATATAAAATTATTAAAATATAAAATTTTTTATAAAATATTACTACTTTAGAACAATTATAAATGTTAGTAAAGTAACGTGTTTTGTTCAAAACAAAAATGGAGCGGCATCATTTTTCAGTTTTGAACCAAAGTCACTCCGTTTAAGTCATGGCTACATTAATTTTCAAAACAAGCTTACCTTAGTAAGCAGTTAATTAGCAATCAAACATAAACCCCCAAAGAGTGTTGATTTACTATTGGTGATAGAACTCCCCTGAAGCAGTATTCTGTTGCCCTTCAATCTAAAATATCCGTCCTACTAACAACTCCTTGCCCTGAGTTAAGGCTACTTGGGCAATGATTCCTACACATAAGGCCCCATTACATGAAATGAAAGAACCTCTCCATATACATCCATGGTTAGCAGCTGCTTCTCAGTGACATGTAAACTCCTTCTAAGACAATGGTTTAGTCTTCTTTTTTTCTTTTTTTAATTTATTTGACAGACAGAAATCATGAGTAGGCAGAGAGGCAGGCAGAGAAAGAGGCGGAAGGCAGGCTCCATGCTGAGCAGAGAGCCTGATGTGGGTCTTGATGTGGGGCTCGATCCCAGGACCCTGAGATCACAACCTGCGCTGAAGGCAGAGGCTTTAACCCACTGAGCCACCCAGGTGCCCCGACAATGGTTTAGTCTTCTTACCAAGCGCTGCTGATCGACGTCAAGAGGCAAGAGGTGTTAAAAACAGAGGTTCATGCCACATGTACAAAAGAGCTAAATAAATGGATGTTTTGATTTGGCAAATGAAAATTTGGTGGTGAAATATATTATTAATTTATTGGACTTAATTTCCTTAGAATAAAGCATGGCTCTGGAATTTGAGATTTGGACCTAATGGACAATGGATTCCTCAAAAGGTATGTTGAAGTCCTCACCCTGGGTACCTATGAATGTGAACTTATTTGGAAATAAGATCTCTGTAGATGTATTCAGGTTCAGCTGAAGTTTTACAGGATAAAGAAAAGCCAGGTCCAATTACTATGAGAGTGTCCTCATAAGAAGAGAAAAATCTGGACCTACAGGGACAGAGATGGAGGGAAGAGGCCACGTGGCAACACAGGAAAAGATCTATGATGCAGCCACAAGCCAAGGAAGAGCAAGGAGGGCAGGCTCCCAGCAGAGCCCAGGAAGCCGCAAGGAAGCGTTCTCCCAGACACCCTTCAGATGGACTCTGACCCTGCTGACCTTGATTTCAAATTTCTGGCCTCCAGTACTAAAGGAGAATAAGGCTCTGTTGTTTAAAGCTACTCATTTTGTGGCATTTTGTGATGGCAGTCCTGGGAAGCTTACATCTTAATCACTATGAAAAAATGAACCAAAACCAAAGACAAACGATGAGTCTTAAGGCTCTTCTATGCCAGGGTGTCACAGCAAAAAAGGCTTTTTGTTTTTTGATCCTGTATGACCTCTTTAAATCTGAGAATGCAGAATCTAAGAAGCCTCTAATTTGTAGAGGCAAGATCTACATTAAAGATCCTTGAGTGTACGGAATGAGAAAGTTCTGAATTTTTTTCCTCTTCCCTGAAGTTCGTTCAGCCTCACATGTGACTCTGAAGGACAGAGGGGCAGGGCTCTCTGAGTGCCCACACTGACCACAGATATTCTATCTGAGGGCCTCCCTCTCCCCCACGCCTCCTTTCCATGTGTTTCCAACAATTTGCAACTGATATGGCAAAGGATAACGATCCTTTCTGTATATTTATTTGAAGCCTACCAGATGTAAGAAGAGATGACAAACATAAAATGAACTTAATGACAGTTTTTTGTCTTTTTCCTTTTTTAAAGACCATTTTCCAGAAAAAAAAAAAAAAAACACACAACCAAAACCCACAAAAGACTTCAATAGAATCACACTTGAGCTGAACAGAGTATGTGTATAGGGGGTAAATCTTCATATTTGGGTATGGGGATTTCAGAATATAAGCAAATATATTTTTTATAAATATATATAAGCAAATAAAACTTTCTGGGGCCTTTTTAGTTTGCCTATCTTGTTGTTTATATTCCTGAGCTTTGTCCAAGCAGCTGTGAGGCAGAATCCTGAAGGAACATGGTCAAATAGCAGACTCTAGAAGAAAGTCGGTAGTCATATGATCACGCAGTGCAAAAAAAAATCTCCTGCCCCAAAAGTCTGTATTAACTAGTAACGTGCACTGATACCTTACTTTTTTTGTCTGTTTTTTTAAAAGACTGGGAACTGAGAGCTGCTCAATGTACTTGGGTGGCCATCAACACCACCATGACATTGCATGAAACCCAAAGTGTCAAAACGGAGGACACCATATGGGAACTACTGATCATTCTCATCATTTCAAAAGCTAGAAGACAAATTTGTATAGCAGTTCTAGTTTATTCACCATATTGCTGAGAGACACACTTGAAGACAAAGTACAAAATGTGAAAGCCAAAAAAAGTAACTTATAGTTCTCAGTACTATTTATGAAGATTAAGAGTGAACATCATTTGGGGAGCCTAGGTAGTCCAGTCAGTTAAGGGACCCACTTTTGGTTTTTGCTCAGATCATAATCTCAGGGTCATGGAATGAAGCAGAACCCTGGTTGGAGACCCCAGGTTGGAGACCCCTATCCCCAGCTTGGAGCCTGCTTCAGGCTCCCTGTTCAGAATAGAGACTGCTGGAGATTCTCTCTGTCTCTTCCCCCGACCCACCTCCCCTACTCACACACTCTCTGTCCCTCGCTCTCAGATAAAGAAAGAAAAGAAGAAAGAAAGAAAGAAACCCTTCAAAAAAAAGTGAGGATCATTTTTTGCTGTGAACCCTAAACTGCTCTAAAAATAAAAAGTCTATTTAAAAAAGGCAAATATCAAAAAATACAAGCCATATGATAGATTTTAAATTTTTTAAAAAGATTTTATTTATTTACTTGAGAGAGAGAGAGAGTGAAAGAGAGCATGAGAGGAGAAAAGGTCAGAGGGAGAAGCAGACTCCTTGCAGAGCAGCGAGCGCGATGCGGGACTCAATCCTGGAACTCCAGGATCATGACCTGAGCTGAATGCAGTCGCTTAACCAACTGAGCCACCCAGGCGCCCCCATATGATAGATTTTAAAAGCTCCTTCCCTCCCCCAACCCAAAATCTTAGGTTACTGGCAATGCTTTATTTCTTGATCAGATTCTTTTTTTTTTTAAGGTTTTTTATTTCTTTATTTGACAGAGAGAGAGATGACAAATAGGCAGAGAGGCAGGCAGTGAGAGAGGAGGAAGCAGGCTCCCCATCTAGCAGAGAGCCCAACGCAGAGCTCGATCTCAGGACCCCGAGATCACGACCTGAGCCAAAGGCAGAGTCTTTAACCCACTGAGACACCCAGGCACCTCTCTTGATCAGATTGTTATTACATGAGTTGTTCATTTACGCAAAATTCATCCAGTTCTACCCTTAAGATATTTATATTCTTCAGCATGTATGTTATTTTTCAATATAATTTTAAAAAGGAAAAAGGTGAACATAATCAGCAATAAAAACAATTTGCTTAAACTTGAGGC
Organism: Mustela nigripes; assembly: GCF_022355385.1. Classification (NCBI taxonomy): domain Eukaryota; kingdom Metazoa; phylum Chordata; class Mammalia; order Carnivora; family Mustelidae; genus Mustela; species Mustela nigripes. Next base: position 59,675,731 of record NC_081560.1, on the reverse strand, counting down.
CATGACATTTACAGACAAGGGTATAAGAAAAAGACACAGCTGAGTCCTTTTCAGTGTCAGTAAGATGCTGAAGATTGAAAATTGTCTTAAAGACAACCCAGATCCCAAATCAGCAGAAGTGAAAATACAAAAATCCTCATCAAGAATATAAATAAACTAGAGCACAGATGAATCCTGCCTCTTCAATAAAATGGCCAGTGGAGCCCCAAAGATAAGAAACTGTTACCTTCAATAACATGGAGGACATTAGGAGAAGGAAAGGAAAAGTGAACTGGGGAAAATTGGAGGGGAAGATGAACCATGAGAGACTGAGGACTCTGATAAACAAACAGGGTTTTGGAGGGGAGGGGTGTGGGGGTTGGGTGTGCCTGGTGGTGGGTATTAAGGAGGGCACGTATTGCATGGAGCACTGGGTGTGATGCATAAACAATGAATCTTGGAACACTTTAAAAAAAATTAAATTAACAAAACAAAAAGAAATTGTTGCCTTCTTTTAAGTGTTTTTATTTTGGTTCCTGGGTGTCTTTGCATTTTTTTAAGAGTAAGGCACAGAAATCCTTAAGTCATTTTATTTTTATATGTACAGAAATTCTTTTTTTTTTTTTTTAAGATTTTATTTATTTATTTGACAGAGATCACAAGCAGGCACAGAGGCAGGTGGGCGGGGGGTGGGGGGAGCAGGCTCCCTGTGGAGCAGAGAGCTCAATGCTGGGCTCCATCCCAGGACCCTGGGATCATGAGCTGAGGCGAAGGCAGAGGCTTAACCCACTGAGCCACCCAGGCACCCCCAGAAATTCTCTTTTGTATTAACTGAATCAGTCCTATATCTAGGAAATTCATAAAATATGAACCAGCTTTTCCTGGAAATGAATTAAACACTTGGAAATAATTTCAGAGTTTATGACAATTTCCAATGGCACCTAATTTACAGCCAGATCTGTGTTTATTGGGAAAAGCTGTCTCAAGTTAGGAAGAAAAAGAAAACATGTGAAAGTACATATGCGTGTGAATGTGTGTATATGCACGTGTATGTATTTACAGGGTGGAGTTGTGGAAAGAGTTGGGGTACTATATTGAGAATAAAGCACTAGAATCTAACAAGTCAAGGGAGGAAAAAAATAGAAAATAAATTTCCATATGTATTTGTAGGAAAATAAGACACAGACGTCATTCTTCTAAAGAAAAACTAAGTGCCCTGATTTAAAGGAACATTGTTGGTTTATACATTCTTTTGTTTCTAACATTTTGCAAATTCAGGATCCTGCTTAAATGCAGATATTTGCTAAAGCATAAATCTTCTTATTGGAAAGGCATTGGAAACACTACTACTCATAGCCTAATATTTTAATAAAGGAGTAGACCCACATGATACCGAAAGTAAATAAATCATAGCCTTTGTAGGCTTTCTTTTGTCAAGTTCAAATGAAATGTATCACCCTCCTATCTTGCTGAGTCCCACCTCACTCGGGACATTTTAGTACAACCAGGAGCAAATTACAACTTGTTTTTAAAAGAATGTCAAGGAAATACACTCTCAGCAGAACTGAACTCATATTCACAGTGGGATCTTAGAAACAGAGAATGTCAGCAAGTGAAGGAAGAGAGAACCAATGAAGATATTTAGCCTGGCTGACTGAATTATAAAACACAAGAAAATGGTTGCATAAATGCTAGAAGATAGTTCACAGTCTTAGGAGTTTTCTGTTTTTATTTTTTAAGTGGTTAGATTTGCAACAGGATATAAAACTCAGTTTCCTAAGACCTTAATTTTATATCTTTAAGATGGCAAATTAGTATCATTTCCAGGAGCCACCAATTGCTGACTAAAAAGCGGGTATTAAAATGAGTTCTTAACTTTAGTATTTATGTAAACCTACTTGTATACCTGATGCAGACTGAGGGAAAAACAGAAATTAAAGATGTGTATTTAAAATTCCATATCTAGGGGCACCTGGGTGGCTCAGTGTGTTAAGTCTCTGCCTTCGGCTCAGGTCATGATTTCAGGGTCCTGGGATCGAGCCCCACATCGGGCTCTCTGCTCAGCAGGGAGCCTGCTTCCCCCTCTCTCTCTGCCTCCCCCTCTGCCTACTTGTGATCTCTCTCTGTCAAATAAATAAAATCTTAAAAAAAAGAAAAAGAAAAACTTCTCTATTAAAAAAAAATTCCATATCTAACATTAAGAAGATGAGCACATTTGTGATTAAAGTGAACTTACCAAGGACCTCCCCTAAGCTCCACACTCTGTCAAGCATTTTCTGTGATTTAAAAAAAAAAAAATGTATATTTTTGACCAGGAGCTTGAGCACAATGTAATCTAAAAATGTGCACAACATTAATATGCAGACGTGAAACCTCTGGAAAACATTTAGTCTTTTCTTCTGGTACGGAGTAATTGTATAGAAGGTATTCCAAAAAAGAGAACGATTAGTGTCAAGGACCATTTCAAGGCAGATATAGACCTTATTGTGGTTTTGCAGGTGTAGTTAGAATTGAAGGTGGATACACTCAAGGGAATAGAGTCAGCAAAGTAACAGGCAAGCGGGAAGCGTGGCCTTCCCAAGGGACTGCCCACAGTTCTCCACAGCTACAGCAGGGGCTGTGTGTAGAAAGGAATAACATATACGTCATGTGCTTAGGCTCGGGTCTGATATTTGAGGAACTGAAAACCAGGTCGGGTAGGAGGAAGTGAGGGCTGCATTTATTATCACAGAACTATTATAGGGTGCTGAAGGTGGCATATGATAACAAACTAGTATTTTCAGAAGATGATTCTGGAGGTGGTTTGCAGCCTGCATTATAGGAAAAGTACCTTCTGTTAGGGAGCTAAGCCAAGAGAGTCTGACTCTAATCTAGTTAAGAGGTGCTAAGAGTTTGCACTTGGGCTGTGAATGATGGCTACAAAAACTCAAATCTGAGAGCGATATTTTAAGGAGAAAATGTCAAGGCTCAGTGATAGGTTGAATATATGAGAGAAAGGTGAAAGACAAGAATAAAAGAAATTGACTCCTAACTTTATTTCCAATGACTGCAAGCATGATGATACCATGTCTGATAGAAAATAGAGAGCTGGAATACTTGCTTTTTACGAATATAAATAAATCAGCTTAGTCTAGGATTTAGTGAGATTCAGGACCACATGGTTCTGGATGATTTTAGAATATGAAGATGCTATTCTTTTCTGACTCAGACTGTGCAACTAGATCCTTCCAGAGGTGAAAGAGAAAGGGCATGAGTAATATTCATGGAGTGCCCTCTGTGAGCCAGGAGTTGGGATTTTGTGCCCTGGGGTATTTTACCCAGTTTTCACTATGATAATAATTGTCAATTACTGAGTACTTCTTATGTGTGAGGTCTTGCTCTAAACACATTTACACAGATTTTTTTTAACACTTGTAATTCTTAAAACAATCCTGTATGATAGGTATCGTTAACTCCATTTTATAAATTAGGAAACTGCCCCAAGCTTCTTATATACCTGTTCCAAGATTATACAACTACTATCTTAATTGTTGGACAGTGAACTTATTAAGAATCTGGTCAGTTGAACTTAGAAGACTCCACCCATTTCCAAAAATAATACATAAAAGAAAGCAATAGCCTTGGAGAAACTCATGAAATGAAGCCAAGTTTCATTCTCTTTGTTTCTCTTTGCAATCTGTTTCCTACAGACTCCATTCAGATAGGTCTTCCTAAAGCTAGGCATTGTGATGCTAAGAGAGCCCATCTCTTTCACAACTTCTGCTAGGTATTTTCTATATTAATAGTACTTTCTGGGAAGCATGTGGACATAAAAAAGTAGATTCAGTCTGTTTAAAGGCAATCAATAATAATAGGAAAACACTGGGGTTGAGAACAGATCAACCTTATACTAAAATCATCATATAATGGTTCAAGAAGAAAGTATACATTACACCAAATATATAAATATTCTTAGGTAAGTATATTTTGTTTAACTAGGTATGAAATCATTAAATTAATAAATATGTGCTTAAAATTGCTTACAGTTAAAAATCCAAAAGTGAGGGGCGCCTGGGTGGCTCAGTGGTTAAGCCTTTGCCTTCGGCTCAGGTCATGATCTCAGGGTTCTGGGATCGAGTCCCACATCGGGCTTTCTGCTCAGCAGGAAGCCTGCTTCTTCCGCTTTCTCTCTCTCTCTGCCTGCCTCTCTGCCTACTTGTGATCTCTGTCAAATACATAAATAAAATCTTAAAAAAAAAAATCCAAAAGTGCATAGAGAATGAACTTACTTTGGAGAGGGTTACATATTCCTCTGAATACATGAGAACTTTAAAAAAAAATTATGCAAGTCTTGTTTCATGAACCCAATACCCATAGGACCTCTAGAGATCATGGTTTGCATAAAATAAGGCTGAGGCCCACCAGAAGGCTCTGGACTTTGCAGAGCTTAGTAAGTTGGCAGCCATTTTTTTTTTTTTAACTCTTCCTTAAACCCCTCAGTGCTCCCTTGTTTCCTGAACAGAACCAAAGGATTTAGAGTCTTTTACGGTTTATATTGTGCTCTGCTATAGTGTCTGAATCATCTTCATTTACACATTGATCTTAAGAATAAGATGTCAGGGGCACGTTTTCTGAATTGATTTGGACATGAAATCCCGAGATTTTTAAAAGTATAGTTTATTCAGAGGCCACAACCTATTTCCTACAAAAAGGAGGACAAATTCCTTTCCTTTTAAAAATATTTTATTTATTTATTTATTTATTTAAGAAAGACTGGCAGTGGGGGGTTAGTAGAAGAAGAGGGAAAAGTAGACTTCATGCTTAGTGAGGAGCCCAATGTGGGGCTTGATCCCATGAGGCTGACATCAAGACCTAAATCAAAACCAAGAGTTGGATGCTTAACCTACTGAGCCACCCAGGTGCCCCAGGAAGGCCCAATTTCTTACAAGGCTGAGGCCAAGATTAAGATTAAATATAAATGTACAACTGGGGGCACCTGAGTGGCTCAGTGGGTTAAAGCCTCTGCTTTTGGCACAGGTCATGATCCCAGGACCCTGGGATCCCCAGGGCTCTCCGCTCAGTGGGGAGTCTGCTTCCCCCTCTCTTTGCCTGCCTCTCTGCCTACTTGTGATCTCTGTCTGTTAAATAAATAAACAAAATCTGTAAAAAAGAATGTACAACTGGTAAGTAGTCGAGGTAGCAATGTAGGTTTATGGAATCACAGATAAGAGGGACATTAAAACATACGAAAGAAAACCAGGAAAACAAAATGGAATATAAAACAAGAAAAGAATTTCAAGATCCCTTGAATGTCAATAACAGATTACTAGCAGTGATAACTTCAAGGAGAATCATTTTTATAGAATGGAAAGGGCAGAAGACATACCTCATGGATATTAAAATAAAAAAAAAAAGAAAGAGATCAGTCAAATAAAGAAAATTCTAGAAACTCACAAACCTTTGTACTGGAAGCTCACAAGCCTCATGCATATTTTTAGAGTATTCAAAATGTGTGCACATTTAAAACACATTACTTTTTTAAGAAATAAAAAAAGAAAAGCAAAATAATAAACTTAAGATATGACATTTGAAATTTATGAAGAATGGGAAAAAAACTTGAAGTACAAGGGAGAAATAAATTCTGATATTTTCTAAATTCAGCTTATGTTAAAGTAAAGAGAGAACTAAGGAAAGAAGCACTATATGGGGAAATTAGGGAAACAGGCTTCTACAATATTGAATCAAAAACTACGTATTCTTATAGATACTTAGCAAAAAAACAAAACAAGAAACCCAATTATCATGTGTACAAATTTTCTAAAAAATCAAATAGTTGTGTTCTTCTTAAAACTGAGTACTCAACATGTTTAAGTAATCCATATGTGTAATTTAAATCATTGTTAGACGTTTTATTATAAAAACCAAACACTTCAAAAAAATAAAACTCTTCCATAATTGAGGAAATTTCAAATGTAAATGTAATTTAACTGACTAATAGCCGAAAATGACTGAAGAAAATGTGTTCATTTAAAAAAAGTATATAATCGTATTTTTGAAATGCAAGTCACAGTTCATTCTCTCATTATCCTGTGTGTATGCATATGTGTGTTTAAGAAAAATTGTAAATGGTTTGTGGGGTGTGGGGTTGAAGGGCACTACAGAAAAATTTAAACTGAAACACTGCTCCCTACTGTTTTAATCTCACAAAAGCAAGAACAATTTTTCCTATAACAATAGGGCTCATACACTAGCTGGAAAAACAAAACAAAATTAATGTGTGTGTGGGAGAGGGGAAATAATCCCCTAAATATTTCTGTACTATATTATAAAAATGAGATTCTAATTAATTTCCAGAAATTAAACACAAAACTCTAGCAATTACCATCTATTTGAACCAGGCATTGATAATAACGCAAACCAGGAAGAATCTTAAAATTTCCCAGAAAAAGACCAATTTACCTCTTCTTTCTCAATCATCAATATCATTCTAGTGACTAGAGTTTACATCTGTAAACATTATATGTAAATACCATATGTAAAATTTCATACCTCAAATTATGATACAGGTGAAGGAGTAAGGCAACGACATATGGTGAAAAAGGGCAAAATAAGTTCTTAAAAGGATCAAGAACTAAAATATGGACCCACTTGCATGTCTGCCTAGCCATGCGGTCAACGACAATTTGCTATGTTTTTCTTGGTTTTAGCATCTTCACTATGTAATTAAGTCTTTGGATCACATTATTCATCTGTCTACCCATTGTAAGCCCATAGATTCTGTTATTAAAATATATTTACAGCATGTGAGACAGAAATTTCTTCTAAAACAGCATTAGGGATGGAGGGAGAGCTAAATTCTACTCAGACTGTGTCCCACACGCGTCACCCACCCATGAGCCATGACGTCTCATCACCTTCCTGGTACCTCCCAGAGCTCCATGGAGCATTGGTGGAATCCGCATAATGGTATAGTCTTTAAGGTTGTCAGTAGCTCTAAAATTCTGGATTCTATGAGGACAAATCTGACTTTGACCTTTATCCCAGTGAGAGATGGATGACTTTATGCCCACTTAGTCTAAAATTCAGGATGATCGCCCGGGATAAAACTCTTGGAGGGTATGGGATACGCAGTCTCCACTGTGAGTGAATGCTAGAGATTTGTTTTCCAGTGTTACTCACTGTGATCTGACACCAAACACAATGCAGTCCTGTCAGGCCCTGGTAACATTTGACTGTTTTGTGGCACTTATCACACTTGGTTGGGCAGTTACCTTCAACCCAGTAATGATGCATGACCTAGAACAGAACAAGAGTACCGTGATCAGAAGAGCCATCCATACACACCACCCCAAGCAGGTGAGCAGAGCTCACACTTACATCAGTGTTCTTCTTGGACTTCACGTAAGTCTTGATGCAAGAAGGAGGCGCTCTAGCCACACAGCGCTCATGGACTGTGTACTTGCAAACTGAAAAGAAACACGTACATGCATTCAGAGCTAATCCTGGTCCTGATTGCAATTTTATAGGGAAAGAATGACATTAACAGAACCTCATTTCATATCCACTGCTCCCTAATCAATCCAATCAGCGACATCAAGAAAAAGTCTAAGTTGACTGTTTTTACCATGGACTACAAAAGGCCAATTAGTACAGGAAATATTATGCATGTGAAAAACCAAGACTCCTCTATCATGGCATAGCAGGAAATGCTTAATTAAATCAGGCCTCACTCAAATTTTTCACAATAATTCCCAGATGACAGAAATATTAAAGACAAATTGATGACTGCCAAATGGCTTGGTGTCATTTGCTAGAAGGAAGAGATCTATATTTTACAAAGTATAGGCATGAGAGCAGCTGGAGGGCATGGAAATAAAAGCTCACGAGTTTATGCTATTTTCTCTATTGATTTATCTAAACCTTAAATGGCTGATTAGTCCATTTCCAGAGAGTAGATTTCATCATACATGCCAGGCCTTCAGTATAAGTTTATCCCTCATTTGCCATCATGGTACTGTTCCTCCAAAAGGAACAACATTTTCTAAAAATATATAAATATACAACAAGAACTAAAGAAAAAAATGACCATATATTCCTCTCAATGAAACAAAAACAAACCCTTATATAGAATTAGAATGAAAAATACTAAATCCACGTAATATTTGCATAGTAAAACTGTTCCAAAATATCCACATTTATGATTTCCTTTGGTGACACTGAGAAAGAAGCCAGACTTTTTCTTCTTTTCCATATTGGTGATAATGTTGAGGATTGTATTTGCCACAATGGTTAGTTACAATTTGTGAACAAAATTCTCACTCTCTATATGACATCACTCACATTATTTGTGTTATCATTCTGCTTCACATGCTCCTGTAAGTAGAATCTACCATGAAAAATCCTTTACCTTAAAAATAACAAAACTTTAAAAACATATCACTTCCTTTGTACATACAGAACGTTCTAGCATAACTAGCCTTTCAAATGTGGCCCCCAGAAACTGCCCTCTGAAGTGATATACTGTAATTACATATAACTTTATTAATATCACTTAAATATGTTCATTAATATCACTAAAACATGGTTTTAATGTCAAAGAATAGATCTCAGAGGAAGTCAATTCTCAGATATACTACCAAAGAAGCTGCTACCTAAAAATAGCATTAGAGAACCATATATTGTATGAAGGCCAAGTAAGAAATCAGATTTAAAATAAATGCACAAAAATGGGCTGTGAAACTTGATAGTTTCAGTAACTCCACACAGAGCAGAAAAGGAAATGGATGGACAAATGGCTGGACCAAGAGAATGTCATATTTTAGTGAGGAGGACACATTGTCCCCTGTTTTAACAGGGGCATTAGAGAATGTACTATTGCTCGGGTATAAATATTAATGAAAAATACTTAGGTGGCTTTTATAAATTAATTGTTACATACTCCACCAGAAAATTCTAGTGGGCAGTACTCACTCAACAGAATACAATGAAAAATGCAGAGATAAATGTACTGAAGTGGAAATAACGGCCACAACTCAGGAGATGGCAATCTTTGGGTTCCAATTTCCACTAACCATATACGAAGGTTTTCCTCAAGACAGCCTTAAAAATCAAGTGCCTGAGGTGTAAGATTGGTTTGTATTCTTAATTTGAGTACAAATTCATAATCAATTAATTCGACTATTTCTTTAATGACCTAAAAAGAACTGGCTCATTATAGGAAGACAATGTGAATAAAGTGGCTAACTTGAAAATTAAAGGACAAATATGAGTAAGATATAAATATGAGAAACCAGTGGGCATTCTCATAATTATCCCAGGAAAAAATGGGAATCATATGTAAATCAAACTACAATGGAAAGAAAATGGCTGATGAATTGGAAAATGTCCTTCACTCTTTTCCAAGGGGAGAGTTTCCTAAAACTGAAGGAAGTTAAAGCTAGAGTGACCTAAACATTTAGGAACGTGCTGCAGGGTAACATAAACCCAAGGTACGGGAAGGGTCAGAATGATTTCTTAGGTCTCCATCTACAAATAGGATTATTCCATGAAATCAACCTTTCGTCGTTGGAGGTGATGACATCCAGGCAAAGCAAAGGTACTCACAGGAACAGCAGAGGCCCTGCTTCCCCACACCGATCAGCATGTTCAGGCAAAGATTGCAGTAGGCAGGTTTATTAAAGTGCTTGAGTCGCCACACATGCTGTCCATCATCCTTCACGTTCTGCACAGGACGTAAGAGAAACAGATTTCACTTAATGAAATAAACAGTGGAATATGCAAGTGCCAATAAAACTCAGAGCTGGACTGAGGCATTTGAAGACAATCTGTTATTTCATCCCTGCCTTTCTCCAAGATCGCCAAAGAGTCTAGAAAAACACATGTGCTCTAGTGGAATGAGATCCTGCTAACAACTCTCGGATACTATAGCAACGCACACATTCTTGTCTAATGTCAACAGTCCAACAGCAGGTCCCAAACCATCATAATGACCTGCCAAACTGAGCACTCCCGAAGAACAAGGACATATCTGCCTCGCCTCTGAATATTTTATCCCTAACACAATTCCAGAAACAAATAAATGGATAAAGAGAGAGAAAACATTCTTCAGTGGAAGAGCCTGACACATAAAAACTCGGGAAGAATGTTAACCCTTGCTTAGTAGTAGGAATGTGCAAATTTCACGATGGTGGGGTCTTAGGAGGCAGAGGGATGGGAAAGAATGGGAGGGGAAAGATCAATACTTCAAGGTAAGCTATTGGTAATATTTTAAGACTTCAATTGGGGATTACTTACAGCTTATAATTTATATTAGCATATTTTTGTATGTCACAAATAGCAAATTTTAAAAGGTAAATTTTTTAAAGGACCTAATCTTATTACCATGTTGGTTCTTCCTCTTTTGTAAAATATGAATGATTTTAATCTCATAGAAAGGTGCTAAAATATTAAAACTATATTACTGTATTTATAACAATTACTGTAGTTATTTGCTGCAATAAAACCTTAGGTTTAAATTAATTCACATTTTAGCATAACAACTATAATTATGATTTACCTTTCTAAGTAAAACTATATAAGCCATAATAACTACTTCTCTAAAAGGCCTTTAATTATATCTGTATTATTCGGATTGAAGCAAAATGAAATAATATGATGATCATGAGTCTCTTGAATCCCTTACAAGAAGGTCAAGATATTAAGTGAAGTTATTATATATCATTACTTTTGTTAGTATCACTTTCTGCATTCACATGTATTCCTTGTACACCATTCACCCACTTACATCAAACTCAGACTCATTTTAGACATCACTCATTCTATAGAAACCATTATAGGACATGATTTTTCACATTAGCCCAGTTGTCTGTTTTTCAGAATACATTCACCTAATAAAACTTTTTGATCACCTACTATGTGCTGGGACACTAACACAATTTCTGTCGTAGTGGCACAGCATACACATGTCCAGATCATTTCATTTCTCTTGATGCTAACATATTAATAATAATGCATCCTGGCCACTTTTTCCTATTTCTAGTCAAAAGATAAACCACCAAATTTGAAATCCTTGATTAAATCCATAGTAACTAATTCTCACATTAGAACCAGAAATGTCAGATTTGCATCATAATATGAAACATTAATGAAAACGCTTCCTGGGAGATAATTCTTCATGGGGGTCTTGAATTTCTGCACATTTTATAAGCAGAAGAACTGTCCTTTTTTTATAGACTATCTTTTCAAAGATATCTGAAAAACAAATAGCCTTGAATAGAGACATATCTCCCTCCAGGGGAGAGGGCAGGTTTACTTACTGTCCAGTATAATAAAAATAGTCTCTTCCTTCTAGGAAAAGGTTACGCAGGTTTGTTTACTGCACATTATAAAAGATTTAGTTTCCCTAGGCCAAGGGTTCCAAGGTCTGATGCTGTGCACAGTGATTCCTTGGGCCACATTCCATCACTGTGAGACTCTATAGGCCCAGAGAAATGCCTCAGACATGTAGCTCCTATTGCTTGCTTTGCTGTAAATCAAGAAGTCCTTTGTTTCTGACCTAGGGGTCTCATGTCCTCTACAGTATTCATGACATGTTAGCAAGCTAACTTGTTAACTTACAAGTAGGCTAACTCTCAGACTCTTCACAGTTCTTGACAATGCTTAGATTCTTTTTTTTTTTTTGGACAAAGGCCTAACAACTCTTAACAAAAGCAGTTATGTAGAAACACTGGTGTTTCAGTTTCCTTCCACAACTTAAGAAATAGGCTTCATAGTAATTTAGTAATTTCTAAATCCATTGCTGGTTTGTTTGAATCATAGGATTTCTAATATCTTTATTATATGAATGGAAATGTTTTATATATTCCTTTAGCATTGCTGTATTTTTCCAGCTGTCAATATTTTAAAAGTTCTATTCCCTCAAAAAAAGAATAAAACATCCTGAGTGAAAAGCTTAAGTAATGGGGCTGTTAATTTAATATATAAAGATAGGTAGATAAAAAGACAGATAGACAGGTATAATATAGAGATATAGATAGATAAAGTTAGCTTAAACTAAGATTCTGAAGTGAAAAGAGGAAAGGGAAAAAACATAATTTTCATATGTATTACTGTTCTCATAATCCTTGTCATTTTATTTTCAAATGAGTGTCCATTACATGTGAATAAGCCTCATCCTTTTGAAGAGCACATATGGACTAAGTTAGCTGGCATTTTCCTTATCAAAAAATAAACAAGTCTGAACGTGGGTGTTCTGTCAATCAGAACGCTTAGCCATGTTACAGGCTGCAACTGATGTACAAATCCATTACCCAGACATAAAAGACTTTACCAAAAAACAAATTAAATAGCTTTATAGCTCTTAACCGGATACATCGCCAAAATATGCAAAGGATGAAATATGTATGTGACTTCAAGAGAAGAAATTGAAACCAGGAGCCAACTACTTCTCAGCAGTGCAAATTATACTCCAGCGCTCTGTATTTTCATGTCTTGTCTCGTTTGTCTTATTTAGATGGTAAACTTCGTGGGGGACTGGGAGGATCTGTTCCTTACTCCATTCTATCAGCTGGTAAAGCATATTCCTATTAGTACTTCTGTTGCAAATAAATATTTATTGTCCTGGAAAGGAATTCATTTTTTTAAACAAGAAATGATAAAGAAATCCAGAGGGTTCGATTCCTGGACCATTATGAAAATGTGGATCAGACATTTCCCATTTCTTCTTATTTTCCTCTCTAATAAAATGAAAGCACCCACTTTCCTCTCCCAGGCCGTGGGGGAGGTTTCATTATACAATACCTGTGAAGTCAGTTTAGCTCTTCAGAAGACTGGTGTTATATAAACAGCAAATATTATTACCATCACTGGATTGAGTTGTGTAACATCTCAATGTTGCAGCCCAAAGACTTGAGAAGGATGTTTGTAGGTTCACCATACTTTGTTTCATAAAAATTTTGTTCCCACTTTTTCATTACCAGGCATCGCTCTTAAGAGAAATTTATTCCTGATATTTGTAGAACACTATGTTTTAAAATTGAAGCAGTTCAGTTCTGTGAACTGATGAGGAGAGAGGAATACTTAATGAAATGTAGGCAAGTTCACAGAGCAGCTCCACATTCTTCTTCCCCTTTTTGTCCCCCTATAGTCAAAAGGAGGTTTCAAAGGCTAGAATGCCCTTTGGAACTTTTGGAACCCTACTTCGTTATTCTAGTGTTTTCTAAAGTTTTAGTTTGTCCCTAAATGCATCCAAGATCACATACCCTCTTCAAGTGAACTAGGGCTATTATAAATAATATCTTTTATTTTTTTCAAAAGACCTCAAGGAGAAATTTTACTAATGTCATAACCAAAATGCTCCTAACCCCCATACTTGGTCACATCCCTGTTTCAAATGACTTCACTTAAAACACATTTAAGAGCTAACACTGCAGGGGCACCTGGGTGGCTCAGTGGGTTAAGCCTTTGCCTTCGGCTCGGGTCATGATCTCATGATCTCCGGGTCCTGGGATCAAGCCCCCTGTTGGGCTCTCTGCTCAGCAGGGAGCGTGCTTCCTCCTCTCTCTCTGCCTGCTTCTCTGCCTACTTGTGATCTCTGTGTCAACTAAATAAATAAAATCTTAAAAAAAAAAAAAAAAAAAAAGAGCTAACACTGCAAATGAATTCCAACTCATTAAATAATAAGGACCATTAAAATTACCTTACTTTTCTGCTCAACGTCTCCAAAAAATTGTAACAATATGAAAGAAAATGCTCTTTTAGACAAAAAGATGAGCTATATCAGGTCTGGGCCAAGAGAATGCAAAGAGATATTTTAAAGTTCTGAGCAGAGATGCAATCAACTGCTTATCTCCAGACCCCAGTTTCTGAAGTCAGGCTCAGGGCCTGTCATACTTGGGTTCAAATGCAAACTTACCAGGCCATCACATTGCATAGTCATTTTCCTTGAATGACCCAATCTGGAATGTCAAGAATTATTGCATTTATCCAGCTTTGTAATTCCTTTCTAGATTGAGCAATGTATAAACAGCAAAACAACATCTCAACCAAATTAAATTTTAAAAAATAGAGTGTGAAGCATTACTTTTCCAGACATAGCCTAGTCTATTAAGAAGGCATCATCTTCAGCTCTCCATTACATTCAGAAATTTCATTAGGAAATAGATTCCATTAGAAATCAGGAGGCACACCAGCAGTTACTTTCACTTTGCTGAATCGGTTGAAAAAAAAAATACATATATATATATATATATATATATATATATGTCTATATATATATATGTCCTAAAACATTTTGATCAACAGCAAAGTTTAAATTACATATAGAGTTTAAAGTCCAGGATTCTGAGGACACATACAGAGAAATCAAAACACATATTCACCAAAAACCATACATGCAAGATGTGGGGACTACAATCCAAGACTAAGAAGGTAAAGTATTCTTATATTAAGCCAGGTTCCTACTTAAATGTCTATTTCTGTTTTTATGATAATAGGAAGTCAAGAATTTTCCTTGAAAAAATCTAGTAATGTTCCAAGATTACAGATACTAGGAATTGGAGCATTATTAATTATCTTGTTCACCTAAGAAAAGGAATGTCCGAACTCAAAGTATATTGGAAAAGGAAAAGGATATTCTTGCCTACCTTCTTTTTAATGTGTCCAGAGAGGATGACTGGCTAGCAAAAATGACCTCATTAGTTAATAACAGAGCCTGGGTAAAGATCAATTTGATGAACTTCACTACTACCATCCTATCTCTTCACTAGCCCATGCATCTTGCTGAGGTTGTCTTAAGTGAGTTAAATAAAGGGTAGTAGATTCCTTTCTCCCAAACAACTAAAAATAAATCAAAACTCTTTCTCTTTGTAATATGACAGATTAGTGACTGGCTAAATCAGGGATCAGAAAACTATGGCCATTGGGTCAAATGTGGCTAGCAACGTATTTCTGTAAAAAAAGTTTTATTGGTCTCCTTCCTTTACCTAGTGACTGTGATTGCTTTTGTACCAGTTGTAACAGAGGTACTGAGCATTTACAACAGAGACCTTATGGTCCACAAAGCCTAAATTATTTACTCTCTCTGTTCCTTTACAGACAAAGTTTGCTAATCACTAGAGCAGAGCTTTATTGCTAGATGCAATTATTTTCAAATAAAATATTTTCATTCAAAATTGAATTCAAAAAAATTCTTTAGCGAGATGAACTCCAAAGGAAGAATGAGTAAGTCTCCTGTATAAATGACTATGCCTCAGGAGTAATTAAAATCACAAGTGCCACCCAACTCTCAGTTTTCCTCCAGACCTGAGACTGTACCACTTCATGTTGGGTATGCTAAGTTTGATGGACTTCTTGGTTTTTTTTTTAAGATTTTATTTATTTATTTGAGAGAGAGAGAGAAAGAGAACGTGGGGGGTAGAGGGGGTCAGAGGAGAACCAGACTCCCCACTGAGCAGGGAGTCTGCTGAGGGTTTGATCCTGGGATTCTAGGATCATGACCTGAGTCAAAGGCAAACACTTAACCAACTGAGCCACGCAGGTGCCCAAGTTTAATGGACTTCTTAGAAGAGAAAGGAAATGACTCTTACTTTCTTGCATTTGAAAGAGAATCAGATTCTGATCAACTACATTTCCATTTTTTATTATGATTCCCAAACAGATAATATTCAAAAAAGAGTAGGTTTTTAAATTCTGTTAATAGAGAAAAATAAACTACAAGGAAGTCACAACTGTTCTGCTTTGCACTAGAAGTAAGGATTGCTCTCCCAGGACAATGCTTTTATCTGTGTAATTTGGCTAGTACACCACAGTCACTTTCAAATACACCATGGTATTTAACACGCACTCTTAATCAGAATCTACTCCCCGAGCTCCTAATTGACAGAAGACAAGAATATATAGGACAACAGAACAAGACAGGCTGCACAATAAATGGCTGGATTCAACCTAAAGCTTCTGGATTTCCAATTTGATTAGCGAAAGTGGGGTGGGGAGGGTTGTGGGGGGAAGAAGGGGGAAATGGCATCATGAATCACATTCTCTACAGGTAATAACATAACACATTAACTGCCTACAGAAAAGGAAATAAATCTCAATTACTAAAAAAAGGCCCTCATCACTCAGTTGTCATTGTGTCATTCCTGCTTTGTAAAACACTTTCCATGCCTTGGAATTAAAAAGCTGTTTCTAACAAATAAATGCTCTGTTTCGTGATCATAATTACATGGCTTATACATTTTATTAAAAGACAATTCAAAAGATTATTGGCTTATTCTTTTTTTAAAAAGCAAAGGAAAAGGGATTTAACTCTCTTGAATTGTTCTGTACAGGGGGGAAAAAAATCCCTACTCCTGCTTAAGTTGATCTGTAAATGTTAAACGATGTTGCCCTGCCATCTAGCGGCCTTGACCGGGAACACAATTTTGAAATGTACTGGTTACTGCTTTGAAACCCTGTATTGATCTCTCCTCTATTACGCTCCAAAAACATCTCCTATGACTAAAAACACAAACCATAAATGTAAGAATATGATTGTAAAGTAAATTAGGTATGTACTTAACCTGACAGAAATTAATGACAAAGAATTCTAATTCAATTGAAATAAAGTTACTACTACACCAGAAACTGATGAGGTACTGTTTGTTTGAAAGAGTCTGCATTAAATCCATATTAAATCTGTGGATTACATTTACCCATGCCATTTTCATAACTTTACAAATACCTATATTTGTTAATTGAATTATAAACAATTTCTAAATAGTAGTTTCCACAGATGAACATCATTTCAAAATCTTTCTGTACAATTTTAAATATAGATGACTAAGACTGTATTTCTGCATTTTGCTGTCCAAAACCCCAACTACCAAATGGTTTAGTTACTCATTCCTGCACATTCTCTCACACTAAAATTTTTATAAATATCTAGAATAAGCACATATAAGCACAATTTTAGCTTTAAAAATACAAAATTCTCTTCAGAACTGTTATTATCAGAACTTCCTTGACTAGCATTTGACTTTTTCTGTGTAGAGTATACAATGAACCTTAAAATGTTAACATTTTATAAAATTAGTCTTTTGTTTTCTCCTGATAGACTTATATACACTTTGTCAGAAGGTGTATTAAACACTCAAACAAATATTTATAATATAGAGATATACAACAGGTTATTACAAAAAGATACCAGGTTATGTATAGTATGAGAACATCAGATACAAGAAACTGCTGCTGCATTTGTTTTCAAAATGTAGAAATATGTATGTATAGACAATAAGGTCTATATTATCTTTGTTTTATTATCTACTTTAAGGATAACATCCTGTATATCCTCTATTAGTAATTTTCTTTGCCTTCCTCTGGCCATGTCTAAAATCCTATGGGTCTCATGAAGGATAAGATTAACCTGAATGGAAAAGAATTTGAAGAATCAGGTGAAAAAGAAACAAACACTACTTCCCTGAAGCCCACTTACATATTCTCAAACCCATATGTAAATATGTAAAAACATATTTGTATATATTCTCACATGTTTTACAAACACAGACTGTAAGATTTCTTGAAGGCTTTTAAAAATCTGCTCTCTTTAGTAACTGTGGTATAGTCTTGAATCTGCAAGATTGTTATCTCTGGTAACAAGAAGTATGCAAAGTTTTGGAGTCAGCAGCCAAGTGGTGGACATTATGTTTTTTGCAGCTCAAAATTCTAAATACTGTATGCGTGCTTTCCATCAATAATGCTCTTTGAATCTTAGTATACATTTTTCTATATGCATGTTATGGTTAATTATTTTTTACTAATGCTAAATACAAAAATTCCATAGTGATGCATTGAGTTCAAAATTAATGATTACTGAAAATGACATCAAGGTTGGGTAGCAAGGTTTGGTTTCAAAGTCACTGTCATACCCCTTAGATTGATTTCTTTTCCCCCAAAGCCCTCTTTAATTAACACTGGAGGCACTGATACAAGAAAACTTTTGATAAGCCTAGAATGAAAGGCTGGCTGATTTGATGATATGTAAGAAAATTTATGTTTCATATATATATTATATAATATATGTGTGTGTGTATATATATATATATATATATATATATATATTCTCAACTACCTCAATATATAATTGGCTTCTCCAAGTACTGGTTATCAATAAAACAGGTTTTCTTCATGGGGAGGGTGATTACCTAATGAGATGGAGCAGCACAAGAACCAGAGAATGCGATAACACTAGGGAGTTTCTTGCAGTAAATAAAATGATGAGAAGGTCAATAATTTTTTAAACTTGATTGTACTTTAAATAGAGAAAAAAGAGAGAAATTATATTAAATAATACGGTAATATCTAAAAAGAATCAATGTATTTGTGGCAAGTATTACTAGAGGACTTATTAAATTGCCCTGTGGCATACTTATTAAAAGGACCAGGCACTCACTACATGCTTAATGATAGAAAATGGCCAGATCAATTTATCATCAAAATGTGTAATAGAGAACCCCACTGACTTACCACCAGGCCACCCTCTTTGTGTAAATGCTTACATTTTCCAAGCCCAGAAGAACGAGAAGTGGAATTGTTGTCATTCCTCCTTGGATCCATTCCTCCAGAGAGACTGTCCCATCATGATCATAGTCAATTTCTTCCATCATTTCATGGAGGATCTGGAATAGAGGAGATGAGGGAAAACTCGCTATGAATCAATAAAATAAACTTCGTAACAGAGAACAAAGCATTGCATTGAATTGGTTATGACAAACTGATTAGTAGCTAAGTACAGAGTAGAGATAAATATCAAGGTAACGTGGTACAATGTCAAGCAATAACTGAGAATACAGTAGCATTGTTAAGATTTTCTAGAACCTGATTTCTTATATTATTCAACTTTTAGAAATAATTGGTTAACTTTTTAATACTTTGTCCCTGAATGGTACAGCTAAAACAAGAAATTATCTTTAATTTAAGGGTAAAAGTGGTCTTTAATTGCTTTCTCTAGATTTTTTTAATTCATACGTATGCCAGATAATGTCTGAACAAATTAACTTCATGGCAGAGAGCTGAAATGATTCTTCGCTAAGTGGTAAGGGGTGGGGAAATTAAGCTGCTTTTAATTGCCTATCAGAACCTAATAAAGCCAAGAAGTTAAACCATCAAGTCATTTTTATTAGATTTCTTTTCTAAAGATGACTTATACAGAACTTATACAAAATGTTCTCCACTGTGTTTGTTGTAATTACACTTATGTCTCAGTTTTATAATGGTAATATCAGTATTTAATTCAAACGATTGTTGAAAGGGTTAAGTGTGTTAATATGCTAAAAATATCTTCAAAGAGCATCTAGTACATACAGTAAGTGTCATATGGGTGTTGTTAGTGTTTTATTAACTATATATTACATAGTTACAACAACTATATATTATATGGTTACAATACAATAACTACCCTTGGTTGCTGGGAAGGTACAATACTACCCATCCAACAGCACCAAAATGGGAAACATGTTAGAACTCCAATAAAGAAAGTAACTCACCACCTTTATCTAATACAGAAATTTTCATCAATTCACAAAAAAAAGAAAGAAAGAAAGATAGAAAGAAAAGAAATACAGAGAGCATTGGAACCGAAATTTGAAAGATGCAATAAATGGAATGCTTGATATGTTGATAGAAGTGCTGTTTGCTTAAAAACTCCTGAACTTCATGGATGGATGTCTTTCCCATGAAAGACAACCTGATTTGAAAATCAGGTTATTTTCCTTCATACAAATTTAAATATAGATTGAAAAAGAAGAGACTTTTTGGAACAAAATGGTACTGAAATAATTACTTTATTATTCTCAAAATGAAAAGCAGGGGAAATTATTTAAAACTTGGCAAAATGCTGTAAGATCTTGTTAAAATGTCCCACCCCTTGAACGCACTTCTATGAACTTGGTGAAATGAATAAAACTAGAACACAGAGCATTATTTCAGATGTTTGATGCTTTCATTTTGTACTAATAAATGTCATGTGAGAGGCTGGGTTTGTTTTTTCAAAACCTCATCCAAGGATTTCTCAGTCTTCCCTATTAACTGTCATGGACCTCAAACGTTAGATTATCTTTATTCATATATGAAAATGTATCAGGGCTCTGACCATGTGTACAAATGTATGCACTGGTTTAAAATGGGCAGAGTTGGGACGCATGGGTGGTTCAGTCAGTTAAGCGTTGGCCTTCGGCTCAAGTCGTGGTCTCAGGGTCCTGGGATGGAGTCCCATGTCAAGCTCCCTGCTGAGCAAGGAGCCTGTTTCTCCCTCTGCCTGCTCTGTCCATCGCTCCCCCTACTTGTGTTCTTTCTCTGACAAATTAATAAATAAAATCTTTTAAAGAAGTATAATAAAATGGGCAGAGATGTTGAATCATTAGGCAGGATGAGGCAGTCCCTATGACAGCAAACATACTGCCCAACGTAAGTCTTTTCATCTTCACTTTCTACTATTTATACTACTCATTGAAGTGGCAGATTTATCAATGTCTGCCACAAATGACAAATAATGCTACATAGTTTATTTGTATTTCCCAATAGGTCTTTGTCATAATTAGACTGCCTAGCCACCAACTGTTCCCTTTTTCAAATCATCCAGATCCCCCTTTTCCTCAAGTGCTTGGTTCCCTCAATACTCTTTCCTGGGGAAGCAGCGGTGCCCCCTTCTGTTTCAAAAACTGATAGAAAAACATCTTCCTTCCTTCTATCACTCTAGCGAGGACAGAAGGCTTGGCTGAAAGACATACAATATTCATGGGTATTGAGGTAAGGTACAATGGAGAAAGCTGATTTAGATGAACATAACCAAAAAGGGCAACAGAACTTAAAAAAAGAAGTCCCTTGATTTCAGTGAAAATAGTATTAAGATGACTCAAGCAGTATTCTTAGAATTACATATAAGTTATCACTATTACTTATTATTCCATATACAAACTGCAACTTTGTGAATATCTGTTATGCCTTATGTGCACAGCATGGTGTATTTCCATATCCTCCCAAAAAGAAAAACCAGTTGAGTTAAAACTTGGGAGAACCCCAATCCCAGTAAGAAAGGTGCCCCTCCTATGGATATGTCACCGCATATAACTTTGTTTCACTTTACTGGCACTGCTTTCCAAAGCAAAGGAAATGCTAGCACAGCTCTCTTACCACCCTACTATCATGCTGTTATAAGGCTTTTTAAAGTTCTTATAAAATGTAAGTCATTCAAATAAAATTGATTTGTATATGCTTAATTCATTTACAATTTGATCAATGTAGTTGGTTTCAAGAATAAACTAATCAATAAGATACTTATCAGCTCTCCCCAAAATATTACTTGCAGCGAAAGTCAAAGTTTCTAATCAAGTATGTTTTAATATACATTGGAAAAATGTTGTACTTTTGGTATAAATCTGTTAAAAATAAGAAGTTGTTACATTCTTAAAAGCCTCTTAGATATCATTTCTAGCTCTATCTTTAACTGGCTGAAGAGCTGTGAGAAGTACCTTGAACATGCTGGGGTCCCAATTCCCTTATCTGTAAAATGAGTAAAATCATAGTGTCTATCTCAGAGAGCTACAAGCACTGAGTAACACATACACAGGAAATAACAACAGTGCCCTCCACTCAGTCAGCTGTCACCAGCTTCTTAAGTGACTTCATCTTCTTTTAGAATGAAGATTTAGCTATTTCCATAAAAGGAAAATATAGACATCATATTAACATACATTAACTCTGACGATTTGATGGCATGGTATAACCTTGATCCACTGGCAGCTTCTGCTTACCTAAAGATATATGAGATCGCCATTCAAATTAATTTCCATGAAGAAGAAAAGAGAAAGTTACTGCTAAGAGCTTCAGAACACCATGCATACCTTTTCTTTTTCAGAATCCACTTTCGCTATTGAATAGAAATATTAACTTAGGGTTATCAAAAGAAAACACCAAATGGCAGTAGTATATTAGGGTTCCAAAAAAGAGAAAAGCGACATGGGCCTTCTAGAATGTAGCCAACGGGTAAATCATCCATATACCTACTGGATTGAGTTCAGTGACATCCCATTCAAGATATTCTGCAACATGCATCATCTGACTGATGATATTTTCTAGCTCCTGGAGAGGAGAGAGAGAAGAGGGAAAAAACGTGAATACAGGGTTTTTGTAAGTTTTTCAAATGTTGACTTATAAGAATTGTTTTTTTTAACATGTAATTCAAAAACCAAAAGTTCCATGATTGTGTATTATATATAATTTGTACATATAAATTAATTTATATATAATATGTCCTTTCAACATTCTGATTACACACAAAAGAAGCACTTGAATATAAATTTGTTTTGTACTTTGTCTAGAAGTCTTCACCAGGAGAGGGCACAATTACACAAAAAAAGCTTTTCTTCCAATAGAAGGTATTTTTAAGGAAGAAAATCTGTCTTTGGAAAGGAACATCTGATCAAAATGGGAGCAGACATATTTTCACAAGATGTGATGTTTAAGTCACCCAGTATCCTGGCCCTTTGGGTTGGAAATGGGTGTGGAAGGATTGGAGAAGTGTTTTAGGGCAACTGAAAGGTTTATTTTTATTCTGATACACTGAGAACGTATACTGACTGTTCTAGCCATTAATGGATATAATTTGCTTTGCTAGACGTGTGTTCAGAGTCAAGGTTTGGAAGCTAAATACATGCAGAGTTTATTTTTTTAAGGAAATAGAATTTTAGTTAGCATTTTCATATTATTTTACTCAAGTGTCAACTCTTTGAAGAATGATTAATTAATACATATACCCTGATTGAATAAAGCATTTGCTCATTCCCTATCTCCAGAAAAGATTATACATACTTTGTAAATGCTAGTAATTTTAAATAGAGTCACTGACATAATTAAATGTGGTGCCTTAACAGTATAATAATTTAAAATATAAGAAATATAAAAGGATAATGTTTGAAAACATA
Source organism: Mustela nigripes (assembly GCF_022355385.1). Classification (NCBI taxonomy): domain Eukaryota; kingdom Metazoa; phylum Chordata; class Mammalia; order Carnivora; family Mustelidae; genus Mustela; species Mustela nigripes. The sequence goes on along the minus strand of NC_081560.1, from coordinate 59,652,821 downwards.
TTAGTTAGAGATTATTCTACTCAAATCTCCGAACTAACGTATGTAGCTGATATCCATACAGCAAAGAAGGAAATATGGTAAAAGAGGTTGTCATTTGGGGGACAATGGACCCATCTGAGAAACTGATCAAAGCTCCATTCCTCTCTTGAGAAAAAATGTAATCATGAAAATGTTGTCTAGGTAACACAGGTTGCCCCAGGAAAACATACAAATATAAACGTGTTTCCTTATTACAGTTAAGAAAATTTTTATACTAAAATACCTTGGAATTATAGGTTAGAATTGTGTGTCTGTCTTCACTTATTTATGCCTTGATATTTTGGAGTGAAAGTCTCTGGACATGTTTTTAGGAGTGGAAACTCTTCATATGTAGGCATTTGACACTAGTCATTTAAGATTTAGGTTTCTCATCCGTAAAATCAGTATTCTACTCTTACCTAGTGCATAGAGTTGCTGCAAAGAGTAAGCATGCTATGATATGAAATACATTTATGCTGCCTGGCATACTGCATGGGATCAATAAATATTCATTAGCATTATTACACATAGTGGTCATTTTCAAAATATCAATTTTCCTCTGGTTGGCCTCTAATATGTGATGTGCTACACCTTTAAATTTCCAAGATTAATGACATCAGAATATGCAATTTCAACCTGATAGTGAAGGAAATATAATGGGTGGTAAATTGCCTGGAGAAAAACACAGAAATAAAATTCAGGCCTTTAATTATAAAATAGACTAGTTTAATCATAAATCAGTTTACTTATTCCCAACTCATTGTTTAATATTAGATGTATATAGTATATTGCAATATACTATATGTTAACAACAATAACGCAAAATGGCCAGAGACCAAAAAAAACATTTGATTGAATTTTCAAATCAGCTGCCAACCCATGGCTAAAAGCCTAGTAAAGAAACATCCTTTTAATTTAATTAAAAAGAAACATTAAACAAAATAAAATTACATTTAAATATAATTTGCATTAGTATAGTCAGAAGTGCTACAATAAGCATATGGAAATATCTAGAAAAGTCTAAACTCCTCGCTGTGAAATGCCACCAGAAAGTGAGCAAATGTATCATGTTGCTTAATATTCCTAAATGGATAAGCACTTAAAAATGATAGCATTTGAAAAATTGGAGAGACTTAAACATAAGGAATCCCACAATCACAGCATCAATTTACATTGGTGGTCATTTCCTAAAGGAGGAATTAAATATTTTTATCTCTCTCTGGAGACGCTAATGTGCCATTATCCTACTCAAAGTTACATAAATATGTATCCAACTTCACTGCTCTGCTTGTAGAATTCTATTTGAGTTCTGCCACAGGGAGGAGTATCAGATGAAGAGAGAAACTCACTCATTATTAGAAGTAATGTTCATTTTAATCAATTTAAGAATATCAAAATATTTGTTATTTAGGGTACCTGTATACTTCAAGATCTCCATAGCCTGACATTTGTTATGTTTTAGGATTCTTCTATTTCCTTTACAGAAGAGTCAATATATGAAAAATGTGTCACTAACAAATATAAAATGCATTATTGGATGGATTTATACTTGAAGCACTGATTTGTGCAGTAACACTAAGAATCTAACTACTCCTTTGAAAACTATCAATGATTTGTGTATATTACAGATACAGTAAGCATTAAATATTCCTTTTAGTTAAATCATTCAGAGATGGTATTATTCTCCTATTGCTTTTTATGACTAAAATGATAGAGTACAAGCTATAATTTAAATTAAAAAGGAAAACTGGTTAAAGCAACTTATAAATATATGTATTTTAATAGCATATATGACTAAAAGAATTTTAAAACATGGAAAAAAATGATAAAATGATTAAATTAACTTTATAATTCCTTTCAATTCTACTGGAATTCTTGTTATTTTTCTTAGTGTCAAACCTCAGATTTTTTTTTTCTTTCTAGATCAATGGTCTCAACTTTCTCATGTATTATTCAAAGAACATTGGGGTCTTTTTTATCTTTCCATGTATAAAAAGTCACTTTTTTCTAGTAAAATTATTCAATAGAACAACTGTAATCTTAACAGTTTTATTTATATTTTTTTTTTTTCAGATCACTCTCTTTCAAAAAGTAGGATGATCAAAATGCTGTGTGAGTGTATGGAAATTATATTAAGTGTGTCTTCTGTGGTAATAGCTATAAATTTATTCATTGCATTTTCAGAACAAACCACTTTGAAATTTTCACAGAAAATTTAAAGAAAAAAATTACCGAGCTGTCCAGGAAGCCATTCCCATCTGTGTCATAGAGGCGAAACATAACTAGAAATAAAAGAGGTGTTGAAAAAAAATTAGAGGCAAGTAAGATCAATGTTAGTAAAAGACATATTCTTTAAAATTTCCTTTCAAAAGCAAATATTTAATCCTCTCCTATTCAAAAATACTGATTTGTAAGATCATTTCTCAATTTAATTTGAGAATGAATGAGTCAATTAATAAAAACACTCAATATCAGATATATGAGGTCAAACAATTTTTGTTATATATCTAGAAAACACTGAAAGTTAACATTTTTGCTCAGTTTTTAAATTTTAAGATCATTAAATGAAAACTCAAAAATAGAAGAAGAGAAGGAATGTTAGATCTTTGGAGTCGGGATATTAAAGGACAGAGTGAATAAGAAAAAGCAAAACGGATTCAAAGGTCTGAAACCAAATTTGGAATCTGCGATCCACCAGCACATGAGCAAAGTCCAACACTGTTCTCTTATCTGTCAAATGAGAATAACCACCCTGTCATAGGACACACTCGTGAAAATTAAGTGATACACACAAATGCTTATCAAAAGCTGTAGGGCACTACACAAATATAAGCCATCGTTTTGATTGAACTACAAGCAGCATGCAAAATAAGGGAATTTTTCTGATTCAGGACAAGACACCAAATGCATTATTATCATGGTTATAATGGTGTATTTGTTGCAATCTGAGATGCACTTTCAGAGGATAACCACTCTTTGATTCAAACAAGGAAAAGGAAAGTTCTGTCTCTGCAATAGTGAGCACAGGAAAGCAGGAGGACAGCGGGCCTCTCCAGCCTAAGGATTCCCTCATAAATTCACACACCACCAGGAGACTAGAGAAGGGGCTGCAGGTGCCATTTTGAGATAAACAGAGAAGAATGGCACAGCTGTTAAAACAGAGTAGTGGAAGTGAGAGTATTTGTTGGGTTTGCATAATTTCTGGGAGAATCTTGATGGCTGGGGTCTACAATATTAAATAAAGACATCGGTAAAAAGGAGACATAATTGTGCAGTGAATGACCTTGATCATGTATCTGTTAACTAATTACTATTTTTGTACTTAAAAACAATTATTACATTTCACCAACCTAAAATATGATTATTTATTTATAAGATGCTATAACCAGTCTGCATACAATTAATAGGAAAAAAATGCTTACAATCTAATCATCGTGTTCTATTTATTGTAAAATGCAAAAAGACTTTCAAGATGTTAAACATGTAAGAGGAAATGTGTATCCATTGAATTAAGAAACATAATGTTATGCTGGCTAAGGACCTAAATATCTTTATTTGCAAACCATAATGATTACTATCTCTCATACACTCAATAAATGACAAATATTCAGAAAGAAAAACCCTACCAGAACATGGATCCTAAGCAAGATTTTTCAAGATTTCAAGATTTTCTAGTAGAGCAGAAAATAGTAAAAAATCACTTTGTAAGTGACAAGAATTCACACACCACTCAAAGAATAGATTCAGTACCACGACCAAGTCAAGTATTTACAAAAGCCTGGCTGTATTTTAGAATGAGGGGCACCGGTGACTCTGAATGCTCCCTGTAATAAATGATTGCCTGACCATTTTTAAATGGATGTATGGAAACCCTATATCTCTTGGTAAAACTTGTTGGAAACATGGGCTCGAAAATATACACACAAGCGGACTCTGTGTGAACCTGCCATTCATTTTTGGCAGCATCTGAAACTTCTTCCTATGCTCCTAAAGCTACACTTTACAAAACACAGTAATAGATGAAACACCAGATACCCTATCTTTACTAGCCTGACTTGAAGGTAGAGTTTGCACATGACTCAGACTCCATCAATCAGAAGAAAAACCCAACTGATGCATCACCAATCTTGGTGACCCAAGAAAAAAGGGGCTACCCAATCCATTCTAGTGATGAGAGCTGCAGCAGCAGCAGTGGTTGGAGAGAGAGAAACCAGACTCCTGGATGTGTCAGGGGTATTGTCAACAAAGGGTGCTGTGCTTGTGCACAGAGAGGAAGCAATGGGAATTTCCCCAGTTTAATTTAGCACTTAATTTCAGCACTGATCCTAGACAACTATCCTCCAAAGCTGGGTCTCTATCTCTCCTAATGATTCTGTGTGTTTCTCAATATCACTTAAAAAACAATAACCTGGGGGCACCTAGGTGGCTCAGTCGGTTGAGTTCTGACTCTTGACTCTGACTCTTGGCTCAGGTCATGATCTCAAGGTTATGAAATAGAGCCCCAGATCAAACTCCACGCTGAGAACCGAGATTGCTTCAGATACTCTCCTTCTCCCCCTTCTTCACCTCCCCTTCTAATAAAATAAAATAAAATAAAATAAAATAAAATAAAATAAAAACCAATAACCAGCTTTATTTAAAAAAATTAAAATTAAAACTATGGGTGCCTGGGTGGCTCGGTTGCCTGGGCAACTGCCTTTGGTTCAGGTCATGATCCTGGAGTCCCGGGATCGAGTCCCACATCAGGCTCTCTACTCACCAGGGAGTCTGCTTCTCCCACTGACCTCTCTCTTCTCATGCTTTCTCTCTCCCATTCTTTCTCTCTCAAATAAATAAATAAGATCTTTAAAAAAAAGATTTTAAAAAAAGAAATTAAAACTAGCCTAGTTTTTTGTCTTTCCTAATGATACTGTGCACTCAACACTGGCACTTACTTCACATCAAACATAAAGATGAGGTCAAAATAAATTTTAAGTTTAAACTAAACTTTATTTTTATAAAACATGAAACTTTAATTTTAACATTAAAGTAAACTATAAAGCTTCCAGAAGAAAATATAGGAGGATATCTTCATAAACGTAAGGTAAGTCAACATGAACCACCAATGATTTAAAAAAAAAAAAAAAAAAAAAAAAGGTAAGTTAACGTTCATCAGGGTTAGAACTTCTGCTCATTAAAAAAAAAAGTAAAATAAAGAAATCAGTGAAAGGGGATGGAACACCTGGGTGGCTCAGTGGGTTAAAGCCTCTCTGCCTTCAGCTCGGGTCGTGATCTCAGGGTCCTGGGATCGAGCCCCTCATCGGGCTCTCTGCTCGCAGGAGCCTGCTTCCCCCCCACCTCTCTCTCTGCCTGCCTCTCTGCCCACTTCTGGTCTCTATCTGTCAAATAAATAAATAAAATCTTTAAAAAAAAAAAAAGGAAAAAGAAAAAGAAAAAAGAAAGAAATAAGTGAAAGGGGAAAAAAAAAGAAAGAGAACGAAAAGAATAAGAAAAAAATGTCAGCCAACCACAGACTTGAGACTCTTTCAGAACACACATATCTGACAAAGGGCTTATTTATTGAATATATGAACAAACCCTATAACTCTGTAATAAAATGACAAACAACCTAATAATAAAAAGGCAAAAAAATCGAACATATAATTAAAAAATGGAAGATACTAGGAATGGCCAATCATTATAAAGTGCTCAACATCACACAGAGACCACCATGTATCTTTAGAAAAAGAGTCTGGAATTCAAATTTGTTGTGTTTTTGCTTTTGTTTTCCTCTAAAGAAAAACGGCTCAGTCTCCTCAAACTGCTTAGCTTCTCAGCCTTAGTTGTTTAAGAACTTGCCATTTAAAAATAGTGGCAAAAGCCAGGCTCCCCTCTCCCAGAAAATTGACCCACAAATCCAATATGCCTTGACAACTCCCTGAAGCTTTCAGACAGTTTAAAAAAATACTATATACACATTTTCTAGTTGTGCCCAGTAGAGATGTTGTTCTGAAAACACATTGCTCATTCTTGTCTGAAGTAGAAGTCCTGACATCTTTAAAATCACATTAACACATTAATAGGGGTTAATGGTTGTCTATGAATCCTGTCTAATTCATCAAAGAAAAACTGAGAGAAATTTAAGTTCTACTCAGAATAGCAGTAAGAAAAATTGCATACATATATTGAGCACTAACTTTAAGGTACTCTAAATTTGACCAAGTTGAATCGAGAACATAAGTTTCCTTTTGTCCTGAATAAGAGAGAGAAATTCTAGGATTTTGATTTTCAGAGCTGTGTCTATTTTCCTAATTTAAAATCACAGTGGGGTTCATGCAAAATAGGAACTTTTGAATACACCTCCCTACCTTAGCTCTGTAGTGAACAGCCACTAGAGTAACAACATAGTATGAGATAGGCATAAATCCACAAGCACAAAGAAAATCTGTGAGGTGGGCACCTGGGTGGCTCAGTAGGATAAGCCTCTGCTTTCGGCTCAGGTCGTGATCTTGGGTGTCCTGGGATTGAGCCTTGCATCAGGCTCTCTGCTTGTCAGAGAGCTTGGTTCCCTCTCTCTTCCTCTGCCTGCCTCTTTGCCTACTTGTGATCGCTGTCTGTCAAATAAATAAATAAAATCTTAAAAAAAGAAAAAAGAAAAGAAAATCTGAGAGGAAAAAAGAACCAGCAAATTTAAGAAGCTGGGAAACACAGGCTGACTGACTTAGAAACCAAAGAAATATAAATGTAAGCTGGTAGTGAAGAAGCAAAGATTTGCACAAAAAAGGTGATAAGATGGAAAATGAAGTGACAACCTTCACAGAAAGAAGTTAGACCCTCAAATGCCACCTTTCACACTCTACCGGACGGTATGCCAGCTCCCTACCCCGTGGAAGACAAGACGTTGGGGCTCTATAGCACTCAAACCAAGAGGATGCTGAGCTCAGGATGGTAGGGTATCCCCCAAACGAGGTATTCATGTGAAAGTCTCAGTAGTGAATGTTGAAAGGATAAGTCCTCTTCCTTAACTCAGTGAGTCACACTTAAACCTCGCCCACAGGCCCACCTGCCCATCACACAAAGGAGTCCTTCCAAAACAAGTACTTTGGGGGAAAACAACAACAACAACAGCAACAGCAGCAACAAAGCAGGGAGGCAGAATAAAACCCTGCAAGAGGAAATTTGCAATCCATACAAAAAGGGGAGCTTATAAGAATCAGGCTGAGAACAAAATGAAGCCTCTGTGAAGTTAAAAGCATAATAGAAGTAGTAAAACAAAAACTTATTGCAGATGTAGAAGGTACCGGATGTCAAAAACAAAACAAAACAAACAAACAAACAAAGAAAAAAAAATAGGAGAAAAGTAAGAAAAGAAAAGAAAAACTAATTTAAATTTCTGTCTTGGGAGTGTCCGTATCCAAAAATAATGGTTCTAGGAAGACAGAGCAAGAGTAAAGAAGAAAGTAACTAACAATGAAAAGATTAAAGAACAAATGAAGGGCACAGAGTTCCAAACCAGAATTTACAGTAGAGGATTTAGAAATTGATTGGTTATGTAGATACAGAGAAACTAATGAAATAAAGAAAAAAGGCAGATATTAGCATCATGGGGGGAAAAATGTCTTGGTATGCCTATGGTAATCTTTCCCTTTTAAAACTACATTGGAATGATACTGATAATATTAATTAATTAATTATCCTAGCGTCAAATATTATTTTAAGATTATTTCTTCTTAGAATTTAAAAGTAAAGTTAAGCTCCAAGGTCAAGTGAAACATCGACAAATAGTTTGTATTCTTAAAACTAACATAATAAGGATATAGATTTTTAGGTGCAAAAATATTTTAAGCCCAATATTAAAATTACTCTGTCAACATGATAGCTTCCAAATGTGACTACCTTTTTCAAAGTTACAAGTTAGTTTAACCCACCTTTTTTCTATTTTTATGTTCATGTAATTTCCCTTTATATAGAAACAATTATGTTCCCACACATGAATTTGGTTAAAAGATCAGGGCAAAGGCATATTATGCAATATAAGGTTCATTCTTTATATCTAGAATTTTTTCCCTTCCAAAAGATTTGCAAGTTTTTAATCTGTTTTCTTCTTGAATATTCTACTAAATACACTCCAGTGTTTTTATACTTGGCATACCATACTATTCATAATAAAAATATTAATATGGAATTTGTTATTAAGCATTAGAAAAATTATTTTTAAAGGCATATAAGCTGGAATCTTTTACTAAAGGCATATAAGCTGGAATCTTTTAATTTATAATTTTTTACTGTTTTATATATTTTAAGACCCACTTAAACTTTTGGGGCAGAGGTGAAAAAAAATTAGCTGCTTGGGAGTTTGTGACATCTAATGCAACAAAGCAATATTTTCTCCCTTTTTCTTTCAGAGAAATGACAATAAAGATAAGGAAAGAAAACTTTTCAAAATAAAAAGAGCACTTTAACAGTAAGGTAGAAATCATGGCTATTAGTCACAGCCAGATAAACTAGTGCTATAATTAATAATCAGTATCTCTGGGCTTCACTTTTTTTCATTGACACTATAGGGAAGTTGACTACCCTGATACTTAGGATCTCTTCAATGTTAAATCCAATGGTTCTACGATTAATACTATACACACCAGTGACTTTAATGTACAGGTTAGTCTTCATTATCTATTTTCTGGTTATTTTCCAACCAATTTCTCTTCAGTCATTTTCATTAAATGCATGATAATGGAAGTTATTTTCATAAGTCATGAACAATTCATAAACACCAATCCAAATTGGTGTACATATCTGAAAGTCACGGTACAGGGGTGCCTGGATGGCTCAGGTGATTAAGCGTCTGCCTCCAGCTCAGGTCACGATGCCAGGATCCTGAGACCCAGCCCGGAGTCTGACTTCCTGCTCAGCAGAGAGTCTGCTTCTCCCTCTCCCTCTGCACCTCCCTGACTCGTTTTCTCTCTTTCTCTCTCCTTTTCTCAAAAAATAAATAAATAAAATATTTTTTTAAGAGTTGCAGTAAAAATGAATTTAGTATTATTTCATCCTTTAAATAATTCACATTATTTTTCTCTTCTCAAGCATCCACTGACTTCAATACAATTCCATTTAAGTATTATTTACTTAGCATCTGTCTCTTAAAATACACACACACGTGGTAGCTGAAGGGTGGGAAGTTAGACACAGCACAAGGGTACAGGAAGGAGTAAAATGTATTCAATTAGGAGGCGGCAAGAGGAATCACGGCATGAACTGGACCTCAAGCGTGCACTGCACGGGACCTGACATATGCTGAGAAAAACACTCCCAGCAAATGCACATTAGAAGCAAAGGTGCAAAGACAGAAAGGTTCAGGGTTTGTGTCTGATGATGGAAACGTAGATCCATGTGACGGGGACACTGTTCGTGCATGTGTGCAGCTCAAAGGTAAATGCAAGATTGACAAAGTGGGTGAGGATCAAACTGTAGAGTCCAATCAGTTTCTAGTTGCTAAGTAAGGGCTTCAGTTTATGTATTATTCAACAGGGAACTGTCAAAGGGACACATTCACCCTGAGTCATAAGAAGAAGAGGAAAGAAAATGTCTAGGAGTTGACAGGTTCTAGGGAACATGAGAGGAAGTTACAAGAATTCACACCTAATGAGCGAGATGATGATTAAATAGGTAGGTGTTGGAACAATGAAGCATCTGGATTAACTTTTCGCTGAAGAAATTGACGACCAGCAAAACACTGAAGGCATGCTAGACCAGCTCAGGTTTTGAGTGGAGTTATAACCCGTAGAATGATCTTTCTATTTTACTAACTCACTGCCACCTCAATATACAAGGAAAGAAATTGGGTGCCTGAAACTAAGTGTCAAAGAATGACTGGCATCATGGATTATGGGGTCAGTCTATAGTTGAAGGGATGGGGGTCCAATGAGCGAAAGGCAACAGGCAAATTGAGGAGGAAGGGAAATGGTTAAGAGACGAGAATATTCAACTTATATTTCACAGAACAAACATTTATGTGAACTAGTAGATGTGAAGGAATCTATGTGAGCAGATACTGGGCCATCTAATTTTCATAGCAAATGCATGAGATAAATATTATTATGATCCCAATTTTACAGCTGGAGAAACTGAGACCTGAAGAGTTGGGTTTTGTTTTGTTTTGTTTTTTTGTAATGTGTCCTAGTCAATCATAAGTGTCAAAGCCAGGCCACATTCAATTAGTGAAAGCAAGAATCTAAGCTCTTAAATACTGTGCTTTGCTATATTTGAAAGTAGGAAGGGGGAAGTTAAGTGACCATAGTCTGTGGTCAAAGTAAAATACGAAAGCTTAAAATTTTAGAGTAAGAACAGTCTTTGGAATTTATAAGGCATCCGGGGTATTGCTGCAGAAGTGGGTGACCGAAATAAAATGTGGGTGAGGTCAGAGAATTGGAGAAAGGCAAGGAAACTAAAAGAGGAAGATACTGAAAGGATCTCCACAAAGTACGGTAGCAGGCTTGGGGTGGAGAGGACAGATCACCCATGTTCTCACCCATGCATCTGGGTGGTAGGTATCTGATACCCAGAAGGAGAGAGGAAAAAGGAATCCCCCACGACCTCAACACTTATATACAAAACCCCCATGCACACGCTCGCACGTGCACACATGCTCTGCAAGGGTCCATGGCAGCAGGTGAATAAACACCATCTACCTGATTCGGCCTCGGTATGAGCAAAGTTCTCAGTGAGAAAATACGATCGGAGCAAGTAAAGTGAAGTGAAGATGTGACATACAATCGGCGGAAAGTTCAAGAGCTCCTGTTTGTTTCCTTTCAATGAAAAAACGATCTTTATTTTAAACATTGGGTAAATGCCTGACAGAAAAGACAGGTGGGAAGATGAGAGGTGACAGCAAGTGACAAATAGATTTATAAAACATCATTGTGGGGGAAAAAGTATTTCTTTTACAAACATTTACAACCATGCCATTATTTTATCTAATAACCCAGAGAACCTACCAAAAACTGTTGCCATTCAACAATTCAAAGAAATAATCCTCCTTTCAGAGAAACTGCATGTGTGTGTTTTTATGGACCAGAGGAACCACATAAACCAGGGCTCCTCAAAATGTGGTCCCCGGAACGGCAACAGCAGCATCCCCTGGACACCTCTTTACATGAACATTCTGAGGTCCCCTCCAGGCCTTCTGAATTGCCTACCCTGCATTTGGGGCCCAGAATAAACTGTGTGTTCATAAGCCCTGCAGGTGATGTTATGTGTGATAAAATGTAAGAAATTCTGGCCTGGGGCGCCTGGGTGTCTCAGTGGGTTAAAGCCTCTGCCTTTAGCTCAGGTCATGATCCCAGTGCCCTGGGATCGAGCCCCGCATCAGGCTCTCTGCTCAGCAGGGAGCTTGCTTCCCTTCCTCTCTCTGCCTGCCTCTCTGCCTACTTGTGATCTCTGTCTGTCAAATAAATAAATAAATAAAATCTTAAAAAAAAAAAAGAAAGAAAGAAATTAATTCTGGCCTAAGCCAGTGTGCATGTATTCCTTTCTGTTCAGCTACCTAGAAATTAAGATCCAAATTCAGCATTCACCACCCAAAGTTAATTGTATTGGGCATTCTCTCCTATTTATTTGTGTTAATTTTAATTGCTTTTTCCATTTTTTTCTCTCCTGTAGTTTACATTACATTTAGTAAGTTCCAAACTTATTTTGGAAATGTTTATATTAAATTAACCACAAACATTTGATTTCTTTCAAGTATTACTGAAAATAAATTTCAAGTTTAAAAAATTTAAAAATCTGTAACTACAGAAGAATACATGAAGTGTTCGATGGCAGAAGAGCAACAATGTCTAGTCCATGGACAGAAGAGTGAGTGACAGGAATGGATTCTGAACTAACTGATGTAGGGAAGGGCCGGGCGCCGGCATTTATGAAACAGACCAAAACAAGGCCCCGATAATCAAGGACCAGGTTAAGTTCTTCCACATTGGAGGATAGTAGAGATGAGAACTAGAGTGCAGCAGGGTCCGAAGCATACCTTCATGAGTTCTGAAGCTGGTATTCATCTACTTTGAAGAAGAGTCTGGTGAAAACCACAGTGACAGTATCAGGCCCCAACGAGTCTACCCATGCCAAGAGTTTAAAGCAACAGTTAAGGAAAATGGCAGACATGCCTGGATCTGATGCAGGTTTGGAAAAGAGCTGGGAAGGGTGCCTGGATGGCTCAGAAGTTAAGCATCTGCCTTTGGCTCAGGTCATGATCCCAGAGTCCTGGGATCAAGGCCCACATTGGGTTCCCTGCTTCCCCCTCTCGCACTCCCCCTGCTTGTGTTCCTGCTCTCGCTGTCTGTCTGTCTCTCTCTCTCTTTCTGTGTCAAATAAATAAATAAAATGTTTTTAAAAAAAAAAAGCTGGAAAATTCAAAGACAGCGGAGAGGAAAGGGGGTTGAAAACCATGAAGGAAGGAGGTCAATGGAATGTCAGGTTTGATCTGATTCATTAAGTATTTTTAAGTGATGTGGGGTTTACCATTCTGCCTACAGTTGTGGACAAAAACTGATGATTCATAAACTCACACTGAAAACTTAAAAGTATGCCTCTTAGGAATTCTACCTTAAAATTAAAATGCTTCCAGTCGACACAAAAATAATTAATGTGTGACACAAAGAGCATGTTGAACAGGAGTGACAGTGCCTCCATTCCATTTCAGACCTGGAAAAAGGTCTGTGCCTTTGTATGTTAAAAATCATCCCAAACACGGACCTGATAACACCTGAGCAAACTTTCTCCTTGGCTATCGCTTCAGTAGAAATTCCCTGAACATTAATATTTATTTTGGAGTGAGAGAGATTTCTGTATATCCTTAGAAATACAAATAAATCTTGAAATGCAAATATTCAACATTTAGGAATAATAAATATGTATTTTTAAAATAACGTTAATATGGTTTATTTGTAACTTACACAGGTGTGACTTAAATAGTCACATTACGGTAAATTCGTTATTAGTAAGAGAATATTATCAACGTGCTACTATTAGATTAACTGAACATGCTTTCAAATCATAATTCTCAGACATCACAGTGTTCTAGATCTACTTGAAAATATCAAACTTAGGATTTATATCTTCACTATCATTTCAGTAGCAAGAATTTTTAATTCATTTTAATACCATCCAATATAATCAAGTTAATCAGACTCCTGAATAAGCTACCAGCTCTATGTTTAGCAGGGGCTTTGGAGACAGACTAGATTAAATGCTGGCTTAGACGAAGTATTTGAAAAATATTTTCCTGCATTGCAATGAGTACAATTTGCCACCAGAGGGAGAACAGACACTATAGTTTAATTAAAGACAGCAATTTCCTTTCAACTAGATAGAAATTCTCTATTGGAAATATCTGCTCTATTGTAGAAAAAAAGCCACAGAGCTATTGTTTACTTATAATACATTAAACTTGCAAGCTTGACATGTGAGAAATCATTTATACCTTGGAAAGAAAGTATCAGTGCTGAAGTTTTCAAGGAAAATGGCCAATACTCACCTTGTCTGTGTACTGTGAACCCCACTGTTGACTAAGGGCAAGATCTCCTCACATACTAGAAACAAAGGTTTTTTCCAAAACAACTCAAATGATACTTTCCAATATCATCATGTTACCAAACTAAGGAACAGTCAAGAAAGCCATTTGACAGACCAATACACTCAAGAAATACTCCGTAATAAATGGAACATGATGTAAACCTGAAATTGACAGATTAGGAAAATCCTTTGTTTGATTCCCAATTGAAGGAATTTTTATTTATTAACCAAAGTTACTTCATTTAACGAAAATTTAGTCAACCATAGGAGATCCAGTTTTAAATTCATTACTATCTAGATAGTTCCTTCCCTAACCCCTGCCGTGATAAGTAAAATAAACAAAAAAACATACACTCGAGTTTATCCTCGGGTCTTCCTCGTTCAAGGAGAGACAGATAACAGACAATGTCCTTCAGATGGATTACTTCTGGGGAACACGTATTCGCAGGAGAAGTACGGGGAGGGGTGATGGCACCTTTATTCATTCTCAGACCTGGAAAAAAAAAATTGCCTTTATATTCTTAAAAATATCCATACAAAGCTTTCAAAGAAAAAGACACCTAAGAAAATAGATAACACATAGACCATGTAGAGAACTATGTATTTTAGGTAAAAAAATAGCCAATTCCCTGGAACTCTAGGATAGCAGAGCCAGATATATTCTGTATGATTACTGTAAATAATTCAGTTTTTTTGGTATTCAGGAACATGGAAACTGCTCCATCTGCCTGTAAGAACAAGCATGTTGGGGTCAGAATCCTCTTGGCCAGGGTGAGCTGGTAGACAGATTTAAACACAGGAAAAACCACTTTTCTCTTCCACCTTTCTCTGCTTTAGGGAGTGACAATGATAAATCAGCTGAAAAGATATTAAAATTGGCCTTTAAAGAAACACTGAAAAAGAGACTTGAGTCTGTCATAGTATGATTTATATGTTGACAATCAGGAATCGTTCATTCAGAAAAACAGGTATTTATTTCAAATATTTGTGGGCACCATGAATAAAACATCCTTTTTCCCATCAAGAAATCTGCCCATGAGTAAGAAAGGGAACATAAACAATAATCCATTTAAACATGACAGACATTTAATTAGAGAGGTAAGGACCTATGACCATACTTCAGTTTTAATATGGTTCATAACTTTATTTCTGAAACCCATTCACTGTGCTTATTTTAAGACAAGGGTATAGGACTCGAATGTCTGTTTGCAAAAAATGATGAACTCAGATTGTCTAGCTCATAATGATTGAACTGAAACTCTTCTATAATAAATGGTTAATTCCATCTAACACAGATGGCTGTGAAACCAGATCATGTGGGCCTCACAAGACCTAGAGGCAAACCCCAATTATTCTTTAAGGTTATTTGGCAAACAAGAGATGTTTGGGTGAAATGGCTAACGGGCTGAATGGCTACTAGATTCCTAATCAACCAGGAGTTACTAGAATGGAGGGAATAATCCCAACCAAACACAGTTCTGCAAGCCTATTAGTGCAAAGAATGCCTCTACCTCACCACATCTCGAACTCTTGTGCATTTCCTTGGTTGAGTAACTTTGATAGAAGAGTTGGTATCTCCTCCAGCTGTCTCAAGACAGCCAGCATGTCATTTAATGGATTATGAAATTTCCTCATTCACAGTGTTACTAGTAATAAAAGGTACATTTATCGGGTGTCAACTATGTGGCAGGAACCATGCTGGCTTTAACATGGCTTTAACATGGATCGTCTCACTTAATTCCCACGTTAACTCCGTGAGGTCGATCACAATATTCCCATTTTACAGGCTTCGAGTTCCACAGCTGGCAAAACCACCCTCTGTGCTCTACACTAAAGGATGACAGACTTTTTGGTTCAAGACCAAGAGTAAGAAAAACAATTTACATGTGAATCAGCATTTTATTCTCCTTCCCTCTCTTGCTCTCCCCTTTCTGCCTCTCAACATGAGTAGGTTCCATAACTGCTTCAAGCTTCCTTTTGTGTGTTAACCTATTCTCCTTTCTTCTATCTCATTCTTAAAATTCTGTCAAAGACCCTCTAAATTGAATTCACCACCCATCAAGCCCTCATAGTTCACATTTTGAAGAACACTGCTTCACATCTTTCAGTTTTTTGTTTTTACCCAAGTCGTACTTATTTCAAATACAGCTCTATGCTTCCTGTTAATTCTACTTCTGTTTACAGCTATTAAAAAGGAGATATAATTACAAATTGATTTTTCTTAACAAAAGTGTTACTGCATGTCTAATACAAACTAATACAGTTATTTTTAAAAATAAAAAGAAGGCAGAGAATTGAAGGCAATCCTAAATTTTCAAAAAATTTATATATATACCTGACTAATTCTATCTAACTAAAGTACAAAACCTGAAGTTTGGCCAGCGGCAGGAATAAGCAGTTCCAACTTATGATAAAAGACATTTTGGCGCTGACCTTTGACATGACCCTAACTTCCTAACTTGGAAAACACAGCACTTGAGTTATGATCGGATAAACTATGACCTAACCCATCCCGCCTGATGAGCTCATCCTCTCTCCTCTGCTTCCCTCCCTCTTCTGGTACTGAAATGATTTAATCAGCTGGATTTAACTCTTAACACAAAACCTCAGA
Source organism: Mustela nigripes (assembly GCF_022355385.1). Lineage (NCBI taxonomy): Eukaryota > Metazoa > Chordata > Mammalia > Carnivora > Mustelidae > Mustela > Mustela nigripes. Next base: position 59,636,647 of record NC_081560.1, on the reverse strand, counting down.
ACAAAACAAGAAAAAGGGAAGAGAACCTGTTATGACATCCATTTGAAAGAATGCCAACCCCATTATATATTTTCACTGATTTAGAGCACCTCATGATTCTTTGTTTGTATGAAGCTAAAATGCATGGTATTTCTTTATCAGGGAATATAAACAATATAATAGGGAATATAAACAATTCGGAGCATGTAAAGACCACATAATTTTCCATCTGCCTTTCCTGTAAGTAATACACATATTGAACAGAAGCATACAAATATAATTTATAGTTAGCTCCACCTTTCTGAAAAAGCATATTATTAGATTAAAATGATTTTTGGCAAAATGAGTAAATATTTCTCATTTTCTGTCCATGACAGGTTGTAAACTGAAACGTGTATCATAGTCATGTAACAGCTGTATACTTAAAAAAACTTACAGTTGTTTTTTTCTTTTTTTTAATTATGGGCTTCTATGGCAACACACATTGAAAAACAAACCAACTCTTCCTCAAACCCATACAAAGTTTTTGTTTTGGCTCCTTTGTGAGTGATAAAATAGACACTTTTGCAATGACTTTTAAGGTGTGTCAAAGACCTTTTTCTCAGTTACTTCATAACAAAAATCTTCATAGAACAGGACTTGACTAAATCTTGAGGTGCTGAACTGAGGAAAAACTTCACAGGTTTGTTCCTGCTCCTACTCTCATCCTTAAGATTAGCTCATTTTCGCTTCTGTGGTGAAAATGTTTCTCCATATTTTCATATCATTTTTTGAAAGCAGACTCTGGGGCATGAATCTCACTTCGTAGAGACTTTTTCCACCCTGTTCTACCATTAATATACATTCTCCCCCTGCCTTAAATCAGGCTGGAGGTCTTTTCTACTACTTCTTTCCTTATTGCCCTAAAAAAGTTCCTTTTCTCTCAAGCAGACCATAATAAACTTTATTCAGAACACAAGAAACAGCACAGTGGCAAACAAAATTTGCAAGCCCCATTTCCTGACTACAGCTTTTCAAGGAGATGGTAAATGGTAACCTGCATTTTTCTTCAGCAGCAGTGGCCTCTGATGAAGGGGCTCAAAATTCTATGTTCCATTAAGGAAGGCCATTTCAATTCATCCCACCTTTGTGAAACTCTTCAGAGTTGGAATTGAACATAAAGCAGGGTAAAACTTTGGCCTCAAGTGGCCAATATTTAGCTTTTAAAAAAAATGTGATTAACTGACACCCAATTAGCAAGCTCACTGACAAGCCCAAGGTTATGCTTCTTTGAATATTCCCTTACAAAAGTGAAGCGTGTGTACACACATGCAGACACCACTTATGTCCACACACCAATGTAAAAATAAGCATTGTAATTAGACTGCATTAAGTTTCCTTAGGAATAATTATTGTACTTTGAAAACCATTTTCAGTTTTATGATGATTTTAGTGTGTGTGTGTGTTTGTACAGCTTCTTACATATAAACATTCTTCAAAGTTCTAACTACCAAAATAGTTAGCACTAGTCAAGGTGAGCACTGACTACTACTACCGCATTCTTCAAGCACATGACTTTCATTGTACTTCAATCTACACACTCTATTTCTTGAAACAGATACCTAAAATGTTTGTTTTAATAGATACTTTAAATTCTAGCTTCAAGGTGCAATTATTAGCAGATACATTTTGGGTTCATGTTCACTTACTGCTTCTGTTCCAATTTGTTTTATTGCCAAATACATGTAGCTCAGATAATGAAAAGGGTATTGTTATATCCATTGTTTCCCTTTATCTTTCAAAATGGAAAATTCAAAACTAATAACATGAATTACATTTCTAAATTTGTAAGCCCCCCCCAAAAAAAGCACTGCAATTTGGCTTTTCCATTTTTCAATACTGGTTCAATTTTCAGGAATTTATGAGGCTTAGAAACAATCTGTCATAGTATAGTCGGATTTCTGATATCCATATTAATAGTCACAACGAGTAGCACAGACAATCAAGATTAAAAACAATTTTTTGGTATTGTCAGATGTTTCTTGATTTTCAGAGTTAACCTTCCAACTATGCTCGCCTTAGGATAGTATTATAATGGCTTTTATGCTTGTACAAACTGACAGCAAAATGAGATAGACTGTGTTACAAATCAACAAGGAATGTAAAATGTACGTAAAGTGAGGACAGGCAGTGAGATACCTTCCCTGACAGGAGACTGGGGTCAGCAAATTTTCTGTATGAACGTTCTCGGCATTTCATCTGTCTGGACATTGGCAAAAACCTCGAACAAACAATAATAAGGAACAGGATTTGCAGCACAGGTCTTTGGGGGTGATGTTGTAGAAACAGAGGACGTCTGTGAAGGAGGAACTAATAACATCCCTGGCTGTGTGCCAACAACGCTTAAACACGGTGGTCTGATTTGACCCTACAATTCTATTTTAAGAGACAAGAGGGTGGAAAATCAGAGAGTAAAGTGAACCTCTGATCATCCTGTAGCAATCTGGGGAGTCAAGAGTTGAGGACAGGATATCTAATTCCAAACTTTAGGCACTTTTAAAGCAGTAAAATCACGATCTGTCTACATCAATTATGTCTAGTAAAATAATCTGCAATGACAGAAATGTGCCATATATGTATTATTCCATACAGGAGTATTAACCATAGGTGGCTGTTAAGCACAATGAAATATGGCTGGTAGGACTGAGGAACTGAATTTTTATCTGATTTACTTGGTAACTAATTTAAATTTAAATTAAATAGCTACATCAGGCTAATGACTACCATACTAGTGCTGGAGACATACTGTCTACAGGAAGAAGAGTGGAAGTTGGTAGAATTACTCTGTTTCTTAAGTATCCTTAAGTATGAGAATAAAACTACCACATGTAGAAAAAGTTATAATAACTTTTATTTTTGTCACATTAAAAAGAAATCCCAGTACCGCCAGTGGGTATTTACCCCAAGAAAATGAAAACACTAACTTGAAAAGATATATGCATCCTTATGGGTACTGCAACATGATTTACAAGGGCCAAGACATGGACCCCCAAGTGTCCATCGATAGATGAACATAATTCATCTTTTACATACAATGGAGTATTATGCAGTCACGAGAAAAGGTTGAGATCTTGTCATTTGTGACAACGTGGATGGACCTAAAGGGTGTTATGTTCAGTGAAATAAATCAGTCAGAGAAAGACAAATACCACGTGATTTCACTCATATGTGTAATCTGAGAAATAAAACAAACAAAAAAGCAGAAGCAGACCACAATAAAAGAAACTTACAGTGACCCAAAGGAAGGGGGCTGGGACGATGGTGGCAGGAGATGAAGAGGAGTGAGAGACACAGGCTTTCAGTTATGGAATGAAGAAGTCACAGGAACAAAACGTACAACAGAGGGAATCTAGTCAATGGTATTGTAATAGCATTGTATAGTCACAGACGGTAGCTACATATGTGGGTAAGCCATAGACCTATAAACCTATAAGCTTGTTGAATACTTTGTTGTATACCTGAAACTAATCTAATGTTGTGTGTCAACTACACTTCAGTTAAAAAAAAAAAAAAGAAAAGAAAAGTATGGGCACCTGGGTGGTTCAGTCAGTTAAGCATTTGCCTTTGGCTCAAGTCATGATCCCAGTGTCCTGGGATTGAATCCCATGTCAGGCTCCCTGCTCAGCAGGGAGTATGCTTCTCCCTCCTCCTGCCCCTCCCCCTGCTCCTACTCTCTCTTGTTACTCAGTCTCTCTCTCTCTCTGAAATAAATATTTAAAAAAACAAAAATAAATTTTAAAAAGTACAAGTCATGGGAATGAAGTGGGGGGAGGGGAATTGCAGGAATACAGTCAAAAGGCACAAACTTCTGTTTATAAAATAAGTAAGTTCTAGAGATTTAAGCTACAACACAATGACTATAGTTAACACTACTGTATGATGTAACTGTAAATGCTACTTGTTAAGAGAGTTAGATCCTAAGAGTTCTCATTATAAGGGAAAACATGGTTTTGTTTTTGCTTTTGTTTTTTATTGTATCTGTATAAGATTATGGATGGTACCTAAACTTACTGCGGCAATCATTTCACAATATATGTAACTCAAACCAGTATGCTGTTCCCCTTAAACTTACACAGTGAGTATGTCAATTCTATCTTTAAAAAACAAAAAACAAAAATCAAAACAAACCAGAAAAATAAAACAAAATTAAAAAAAAAAAGAAGAAATCCCAGTAATACTCCATAATTTTTACTGTACTCTTTCAAAATGAATGACATTTGGGGGGGGAACTATATTGAATTTGATCTTTCCCTATGTTTACAAATTAAAATGCTGGAAAATAATTTGTTTAATGAAAAATGGTAATAGGTGAAATGCACTGAACACTTATAATGTAGCTAATACATTATCTTTTTTTGCGTCCCCCAACACCCAGTGCAGGAACACTTATTATCTCCATTTTACATTTGCCAGAAAAGACTCAAAGATAAGTAGGGTAATCACAATTCAAAAGGCAGTTCAAATTGAGATTTTATGTGAAGTACAATTCTCTGGGGCTATAGAGAAAACTAAATCAAAGGACTTTGTCTCCTGCTTCTCGATAAATGACGTTTTGTCTTTGGAGTCTGGTTTTTAAGACTCTTAAGAGTGTGTACATTGATTATTTCATAAACCTCTGGAATGAAATTAGAAATCCTAGTCATAGCTGAGAGCTGTAAATGTTCATCTTCCATTCAGACCACTCCTTGGGCCATTTATAATAAAACACATTTGTGAGGTGCGTGCGCGTGTACACACACACACACACACATATATTTGCACATGTAAATATAAACATGCATATATTCATATTTACCAAATCTTTACCAGCATTTTTTATATGGAAATGGATTGTGGATACTTTCTCTTTTTGCTTATCTGCATTTTCCAATAGGTATATAACTACCATGCCTTTATAAAAAAAAAATAAAATAAATAGATATTAAGAACCTTTATTAGTCATGTAAAACCAAGTTCTAGCATAAAGCACTGAATACAGTAGATTTTTAAAATCTCATTTTAATATTTTATTTATTTTTATTTATTTGACACAGAGAGAGAGATCACAAGTAGGCAGAGAGGCAGGCAGAGAGAGAGGAGGCAGCAGGCTCCCTGCAGAGCAGAGAGCCCGATGTGGGGCTCGATCCCAGGACCCCAGGACCATGACCTGAGCTCAAGGCAGAGGCTTAACCCACTGAGCTACCCAAGTGCCCCTAAAAAGGTCTCATTTTTAGAGGGCTTTCATTCTAGTGGATCCAAGCCAAAAGTCAGTACCATTGCATTTTTTTCTAGCTATTACTAGGTATTTTAGAGCATATCCCAAGTTAAATAGATTTATGACTGATTTGGGGGCACCTGGGTGGCTCAGTCAGTTAAGTGTCTGACTCTTTATTTTGCCTCAGGTTATGATCTCAGGGTCATGAGACTGAGTCCTGCATCGGGCTCTGCACTGGGCATGAAGCCTGCTTGAAATTCTCTCTCCCTGTGCCTCTGCCTCTGCCCCTCCCCCATCTAAAAAAAATTAAAAGGAAGAAAAGAAAAAAGAAAAAAAATTTATGACTGATTTTGGACTCCAAAAAGTACTAAATAACATATTTACCTTTATTAGAATAAAAAACTATCAATAGTATTATGAACACGATAGCACAAAAATCTTAATACTATTATTTAATATGTAATATATTAGCATATAACTGAAAATTCAAAAATCCTTTTATACTGGATGAATAAATCTAAAGGTAAAGATGGCCAATTTGAAGACAAACATTTTACTTAGAATATTCAGATAGAAGAATAAAGAAACCTATATAATCAAATCCAATATTCAAACCCATTTAATAATTAAAGGGGAGGTCTGGGTACTCTTTTCCTTACTGACAGTAATTTTACTATGAATAGGGCCTTGAGGTATAGATTCTTCTGTGGTTTCAGTGAAGAGTTTTCAGAGTTTCAGGATAAAAGATTTATTGCAGTAAAACAATTTTCAGATTACTACTACTGCTAATAATAATTAGAAGAGTGAATTTGGTACCATAAAAACATAAGAAATGTAATGCTTGATGTAAATAAATGCTAATTCGTCAACAGATGGGAGTTATCTTTATTTTTAGAGCAGTTGTATGTAGGTATGTAAGTCCATCAACATTAACAAATGCATAAATGTATTTTAAATGCCTACTATGCGCCAAGAAGCTTCCTATCTCATAGTCACACAAGCCTTGAATCCTGTTCAGTTTGTGTTGTTTGGGACCTTGTCTGCCCTTTTTTTGCACTGTGGAAACTTTATATAGTTTTTAGACACAAAAGACCTATAAAGCTACCTATGGTGAAAATATGCATGCATATACACAGGCACACACACACACAATTTTTAATATCCTCAAGACAGTCCTGATAAGAGTAATAATTTCTTCTCAGCACAATTAATGAAGTGTGTCTTTTGGCAAGAACATCCAGTAAGGTCATTTGGCAAAACACCATTTTCCCAAAGGTTCAAATACCTCATTTTCACTGTATAATTTTCTGTCCTCAATTTGATTAATTTCCTTATAGACTAAAAGAAATTCTTTCTCCTTTTCTGACTAAAAATATTATCTGCGGTATGATTCTCTGGCTGTACTGAAAACATAAAAAAAATTACATTCATTAACGATATTGTGGCTTAATAGCATAAATCAATTAACCACTGCCATATTGGATGGGCAATGAGAGGGACCAAAAATAAAGTACTTTAACTCTTTCAGAGGTGGCTGTTATTATTCTCAATCTTAAATATCTTGACTCATCCTGTACCTTCAAGCCTCATGCTTCATCACGACAGCGTCCACCCCACTGGTTTAAAACTGTGTAACAGCTCTCCAGTCACCACGGCGCCTTGGCTCCCTCCTTGACCTCTTCTCCAGCCACTCTCTTCCAGTCCTTCATCTGCCCCAGCCCCAGGATTCAAGGCATGGACCCAGATCTCTCTGCACTCAGCAAGTCTACCTTCTTCTAACTCCTAAGGCCCTAGGACCCTGACCCTGTCAGGACCACTCCTCCAACCTTCCCTCTAGCCATGCTGATATTTCCAAAGTCACAACCACCATCTAATCTGAGGCCATGAAAAATTATCTTCGGGGTTGCTGTTTGGCTCAGTCAGTTAAGCATCTGCCTTCAGCTCAGATCATGATCTCAGGGTTCTGAGATGCCCCAGGCGCCCCGTGTTGGGCTCCTTGCTCTGCGGGGAGTCTGTTTATCCCATTCCCTCTGCCCTTTCCCCACTACTAATGCTCTCTCTCTTTCTAATAAATAAAATAATAATAATAATAAAATCTTTTAAAAAATGATCTCCTTATGACTCATATCCCAGTTTTAGTCATTCACGAGAAATTCAGGGCTCCGTCATCCTCAGTTTTGCCTTGTCCTTTCTATCTAACCAATGTATTCTAACAGCACTCCTTACCTTACCGTCTGACATCCTGTGTACGTTTTTACTTATTTAGTAAAATGTAACTGACTACAGAGGAAAGGAAGTCGTTACATTCTCCTCACTGAAATACGAACAGTGTGTGTGGGTGGGCACATTGTAAGTGATCAATAAATATTTGTGAATGATAAAATATTACTCAGCCACAAGAGAGAATGAAATCTTGCCAAAGGCAACAACATAGACGGAGCTAGACAGTATTACGCTAAGCAAAATGAGTCAGTCAGAGAAAGACAAATACCACATGATTTCACTCCTATGGAGGATTCAAGAAACAAAATAAATGAGCAAAGGAAAGAGAGAGAGAGAGAGAGAGAGAGAGACAAACCAAGAGAAAAACCCTTAACTCTGGAGAACGGACTGGTGGTCCCCAGAGGCAAGGAGGCTGGAGGGAGGGTGAAATGGGTGACGGCGTTAAGGAGTGTGCTCTCAGCGATGGGCACGGAGTCAGAGACGGAAGAGGTCAATCACTGCATTACACACCTGAAACTGATAAAACACTGTATGGAAACCACGCTGGATTTAAAATGTATTTAAAAATCTAATAATAATAATAATAATAAATAAATAAAAATAAAAATCTAAAATAAATACATATTTATGAATAAAATAATATTGAGTTTCTTACAGTTCACACATTATCCTCTCATGGGGCATTTTTTTTTTTTTTAAGTTGGGGTAGAAATGTACATGTTCTCTCTTCTTGAAACTCCCTTCCATCCTCTCCTACAAGCACCTGTCCCTACTTCTACTTAAAGTAATTTCAATTTATGATTAAAATCTCAGTCAGAGGATATTGATAAGTAGATGACAACTTGTATTTTATTGTAATATAACTGATCCCTTAATTGACTATCTTTCCACATGGCTCTAAAGGAGCCTCGGTTTTCTGGTGCAATTTCTGGCACATGAGGTATTTTTTTTTTTTTAAAGATTTTATTTATTTATTTATTTGACAGACAGAGATCACAAGTAGGCAGAGAGGCAGGCTGAAAGAGAGAGAGGAAGAAGCAGGCTCCCTGCCGAGCAGAGAGCCCGATGTGGGACTCGATCCCAGGACCCTGGGATCATGACCTGAGCTGAAGGCAGCGGCTTAACCCACTGAGCCACCCAGGCGCCCCGGCACATGAGGTATTTTTAAAACAAGGATGATGGAGGGGCACTTGGGTGGCTCAGTCAGCTCAATGTCTGACTCTTGATTTTGGCTCAGGTCATGATCCCAGGGTTCTGAGATGGAACCCCATGTCTCTCTCTCCCCCTCTCTCTGCTCCTCCCCTATGCCTCTTAAAAAGAAGAAGAAGGAGGAAGAGGAGGAGAAGGAAGAGGGAAAGGGAAGAAGAAGGAGAAGAAAAAGAACAACAAGAAGAAGAATGGTGGAATGCATGAATTAATGAATTAATAAGATGAAGAATTGAATGTCAAAGCTGGCCAAGTATATGATCTGATCTAAAGGGTGCTAGGAAATCCTCTTTTTCTGCCGTATAAACTATTAATAACAACAACAAAAAAAAACACTTGTCCTACCCTATAGCTAATAATGAACACTTATTGTTATAGAGTCAACATTTAGACCGTGTCGAGCCCAACAGAAATATACAGTCTAAGTGTCTGAACCAGTTAACAAATCAATTCCATTCTCTTTTAATGACCATATTCTTGGCAAAAGTAAAAGTTACTACTACCTACCATTAAGGGTGATCACTTCGCTGAAGGGGGTTCATCCCAGGGCTGCTGCGCAGAGTTGGTCTAGGTGGGAGCTGCGGGGAGAAGGAGGCAACGGCTCTTCGGCAAGAGGCAAAAGGTGTGCCTTTCCCATGGTGCCAGCCTTGCCTCCCAGGGACCACTGCAAGTGTCCCCTCCCAGCATGTGCCATGCAATTAGAGGGACACATTCGCTGAGACTTGAAGGAGTTGGGTTTGGCTGTGAGATAAGGGACCACAGCAGACTTAAGTCACAGCAAACACTTCGGTATTTAAAGGGTTTGGGCTGCAATGGGCAAGAGACAGAGAATTGGGACTGTAGGCAGATCCACAAGCTACATGGCATTGTGCTCACTGCTATGAAACTCGGATTTGATCCTCTTCTACACTGCAATGGCCAGGCTTTGGAATGGCATTAAAGCCATGTTGGTGGGTGGTGGGGGGCAGGCAGCAGGGGAAGGGAGTCTCCCAGGGACTGGGACTTCCTGTACGTACATCTCTCCTGCACCCCTTTCCTTCACCAAAGCAACTCTTTTTTAATCTGCTTTAAATATCAAGGATTTAAGTTCCCATGAAAAATAAAATAATTTTTAAAACTGTGCACAAGGTGACAGTGAAGGCCTAAGACTTGGAAACCCAAGAGTAATCTAATCAGGCTTCAGTGGGAGAAAGCACATGGAGATGGGAAGTCAGGCCCAGCTGGGAGTCATGCTAATGGGTCGTCTATGACACAAGCAATGATGGATCATACTGACACTGGCAGAATGTTTCAGGAGTTATAATGAGCAAAAGGGAGCATTTTGTGATTAACTAAACATGAGGCATGAAGCAGTACAGGGTTGGAAGAGTCCAAGATTTTAGGATTGGAAAAGTGATAGATACTTGGGTTCCATTCACCAAGAGACAAGACAGGAAGAAGCAGGTGTGGGCAGAATATAATTATTTGACTTTCAAACACATTTAGTTCGATTCCTTATGGGACAGCCAATGAAGAGTTCCATCTGGAATATAGTTAATACATATTCTCTGTGAGCTGAAGAAACAGTTCTGGGTTGCATGGGGAATAATTGAGGCATTTTATGTTAGTGCCTATTTTTTGTATGACATGAAAAAAATTAGCCTATTGAGAGTGAGGGGAAAGATTTGAATAAACTAAAGGAAGTTCGAAAATTTTAGCCTAACTGATCTAGGAGGCAGTATCAAGAATAAATAGTTTTTATGGTGGATTTTTTTAAAAACTGAAGAGGTGTTAAGGTCATGTTAAAATTGGATGTTAAGAATTTGTAGAGGTAACAATCTGCATATTTATGAAATATCTCTTTGGTTACTTTCAGTGTTCAAGTTGCAGGGACTGAAATTTGAAATCATAAATAGATTCATGGTCAAGGGTATACGAGCCACTTGCCAAAAAACAAAGGTTTGAGATGATTGATCCATTCTGCAAAGAGAGTAGTTCAGGTGATAGATTCTGGGGATGAAGTTAAAATCAGAAATTAGTCACTGGGCAGGCAAACATGTGAGGCATTAGGGACCTGACATTCACAATGAAGCAGAAGAGGTTATGAGAAAGCTGGAAAGATAGAGCATTAGGGATCTCTTAAAAAATTAAAAGTCCAACTTGGGAATGGCAGAAAGAATCATCTCCCATTTTAAGTAGGTGATAAGAGGCACTTACACTGCAACAAGATATTCCCCCCAAAAAATCATTCACCACACAAACTACCAGATGTATCAGTAGCTACTGCAAGTTCTGACAAAAACCAACTATACACACACACACACATACACCTTTGATGCCTCTTTATAACTATTTAAAAATGTTATTCTATTAAAAACTAAATGTTTTACATTTATCATATCTCTAGTACTTGAATATTGTTCAACTAACAACAATAACATTTTTCCCAATTTAGTTTTGTTTTTTATTGAGAAGCCATTGTTTAGTTGATATACAGAGTCAAGAATGACTATCATATCCCTATTGGTACTGTAGTAATGAAATGTAGTAAACTCTCAGCGGGGGAGGGGGGACGACAAAACAGATTATAGCTCATTTCTATTCAAAATTTATTTGTGATTTTTCAGCCTAACTACATCTTGTGTAGATAACTTCGATCATGGCAAAGCAGGGTTCTAAACATAAAAAAACCATTTAACTTTTACTATCAAAGGTAAGTTTGAAAGAATATGGGGTTGAAAACAGTCCTACAAAGGACACCATGCACGTAATGCTTTACAATGTGGAGACCAAGTTTTGAAAAGGAATTCCAGTTTATTTTTTGCTGCATGAGAGCTACACAGCCCATCTTGCAATTCCTTTCAAGTAGATCTGTGCAGAATATGTGGCTGTCCCAAATGAAGTACAAGCTGTTACCCTTTAATTTTTTTTTTTTTTTCCATTTTGGAACTTGATTTGATTTCTACTCCTTGTATTTTTGGCATCTTATATGTAATACTTACTACATGCTATTTGAAGACAAGAGGGTTTGAGATTTTAATTTTTTACAAACCTACCTAATTAATTAGAATCTCTCCTCTCTTCCCTCCAAGTCAGACAACACCCCCAAAACTGCCCCCCTTCTTTCTCCGTATGCAAGAAAGTACTGCTTCATAGAAAATGAAAGAAGAGACAATTTTGTTATTTTATTCAGTCTATGGTATGTGCAATCCATTTATAGCATGAAATGGAGAACAAGGGAGTTTTAATTTCTAGATCAAAGTAAGGAACTGTCCCATTTTAAAATGCTCGGCCCAGAACACTGGTAAGCTCCAAGAGCACACCGTAAGAAGAGGCTGAATAAGACTCACTCAGAGAAAAACAAGTGGGGTGAGTCCTTTCAATGCATGATATAGGGGAATTATTTAAGGAACTAAAAATACTCAAGGGTAGTTAAGGATTATGATGAATGTATTCAGTTATATATTTTGAAAGGGTCAAAATATATCCTGTGGAAGGTGTACACTAAATCAGCTTGCACCAAAACGTGATTGCTCTAGGAAAGATACATTATTTCATGAACAGAAACGGAAGCCGCACAACATAAAGCTTCGGAGTATGGAGTCCTCATCAAATTGCCTAAGCCTTGTTTATGGTTCAACTACCTATTTCTTAATTGGATGTTTTCATTTTTTAATTTATTAGTGTCAATTATTAAACAATTTCTATTCCGTTATCCACACTTTGATATTCTACTTCGGGAGCTAGAGCTGGAAGTCTCCAGACAAGTGTCTCCCCTGAAATCCCCAGGCCCCTTTCAGAGAATCTGTAAGATCTAAATGATTATTATTGGTAATTCTGAGGTACCGTTTGCTTTTTTCCTCTCATTCTCTCGTATGTGTGCAGTAGACTGTTCAAGAGGCTGCGTAACATATGATACAGCAACAGAAACACGGAAGCAGATGGGAAGCCACAGGTCAAAGAGATTTTCAAGGATATCAAACAATGTCACTCCTCCCATGAGTGTTTTTAGTTTTTAAAGTTATTTTTCAGAAAAATGTTATCTCTGTTAACATAATAGGTTGATGATTGTTATTTTTACAGTGTTTGATCTTTAGTATGGATATAATAGGATATAACACCCAAGCTCTTTGGGGTCCTAAATAATTTTAGGAACCCCCCAAAATCCTGAGATCACAAAAAGTATGAGAAACACTGCTGTAGACCACATTTCTCCCATTACGTGCTGGATTCCTATTGCAGTAAGAGGAGGCACTAGAGAGACATGACACAGAAGGAAGGAGAAGCGGCTGCTTCCTGCTAGTCTGTCTTCACTTCCTGTTAGATCTCTCCAGGACGCGTTTCCAGGAGCAACAGGCTCTTGTCTCCAGCTTATTTCCACATTGAGAAAGCCACAGTGAGCCTGGCTACACAATCCTGAACAGACCATTGTGATGCTCCTAAGAGGTCTAACTGCCAGCCAGCAAGCTCCTCTTGAGCTCCTGAGCTACCGAACCCAGAAGTATCCCCTCCACAGAGGTCCCAGAGTGAGACCTGCCAGGTGACACCTTCCGCACAGAACCCAGCATTCCAGTTCGAAGAAGTCCTTCCTCAAACTTCTGAGTTTTGATTATTTCAACCTAGGAGTGGCACATGCTTCCTGCGATTCTACCTCTGCATTACCGTAGGAATTGTCTTTGGTTTTTCAACCCTCCCCCACTGTTTAACCAGCCACCTATTTTACATTCGCTAGGGTAATACAGTGAGATTTTTGTTCTCCTGACTGGATGGAGGTGGACACAATTAGCAACAAATATTAATTCATTAGACATCTCTGAAAAGCTACACATAATGACAGAACCAATCATCTCCATGGTGATATTAAATTTTTAAAAAAAGTGTCTAAGAGAAAAATCAAAACTCTTCTATCAGGGTGCCTAGGTGGCTCAGTTGGTTAAGAGACTGCCTTCAGCTTGGGTCATGATCCTGGGGTCCTGGGATCGAGTGCTACATCGGGCTCCCTGCTCAGCAAGGAGTCTGCTTCTCCCTCTGACCCTTTCCCCTCTCATGCTCTCTCTCTCTCTCAAATAAATAAATAAAATCTTACCAAAAAGAAAAGCCTTTTCTTTGAAAGTATGTTAGAAATTTACAGAAGTGACATAAATATTATGTTTCCTACACATAACTGCTTTGTGACTACATTTTCATGTATAAAGTTATCTATATTTAACTAGTCATTTCAAAAAGCACTTTTCCATATTTGATGGAAGTTTCTCTTAAAATTATTACCTAAACATAGACTTCTAAGACTTTGAATGACAAGTGATGGATAATGATAACGTATATTTTCTCTAATGTTTAGCTACTACTATATTGGAGACACTTTAAATATTTTGCACAATCTTAGTATGAAAGTATAAATCCTGAAAGAAAGATATTTCTTAAGCAAATCATCTCTTCTCTTGTAGAGAACTTGAAACTGAATTTCCTTTCGAAGATTTTACTACATATACATTTTTTTCTTTTGTAATTACAGAATTACCTTATTCAGTGCTGTCTCTTCGCATGTGTGTGGACCCTAATTACTTCCTGAGGTCATTTATTTTCAGTCAGAAGAACTTTCTCTGGCATTTCTCTACATATACATTTTTAAAGTACATAATTAGACTTACCTCCTGAAAGAAGAGCAGGCTTACTTTTTCCCACCGGACTAGAATGAGGACATTTGTTGCTAAATGACATGAAAAGGTGTGCTGTGAAATCATCGGGAAGCTCTGCTTCCAGGAATGTCTTCATAAATAGCTTAAAACCTTCAAAATCTATTGTCTGGGGGAAAAAATTAAATACATATTATAAGACTCGGCCAATGATAAGATTACATTCTAAGTTCAGAATCAACAGTAGTAAAAATGACTCAAACATTTCTATATCCAAGTTCACAAAAGGACGGTAACTGAGAAACACAGTCATAGGCGGAGGTCATAGGTCATAGGTGGAGCTCGCATGTACAGACATTTACATACACCTCACCTGTGTCAGGGCAACAAGCAGCTTTCCAGTCACACGTTTCTATCTCCACACTGTCTGTATCACCTTAAAAAAATCTATTCTTTGAGACTCAGTTTCCTCTTCTGTAAATTGGGAGTAATATTCCCGATCCCACTGTGTTAGTATTATAACTCAATCGGGCAAGTAATGTGACACGGAGTCATGAACACAGCATGAATACTCTGAAATACAAGAACTTCTCTTTTCTCCTTTCCTTGTCTCTAATGGTGGATCTTGTTCTCGACAACTGGAGAAAGGGGTTAATGTAAAAGCTTTACCGTAACACCAACATCAATTGGTATGAAATTCCAAAGTGAAATTCTAAAACTTCCCATGCAAACTTTCAAAAAAACCTATTTCAAGATCGTTGCCCACGCATACTCGCTGCAGGTCTACAAAAACAAACCAGCAAAAAACCAGACATTTATTTGGAGAGAGCCATCACTACATTGAGAGGCTCATGTCCACTCAGGGAAACAGTGATGGGAACCACTTCTATCCTCCAGTTAAGGAGAGGATTTCACAGGAGCCACCTGGAGAGCTTGCCTTCTCTGAGCAGAGGACAGTGGACCAGGATCTGACTCTTGCCGGGAAAATTGAGGACAAGGGTATAGATGCTTTGGGACAAAGGCAAGTAAATGGTACTGTACTGTACTGGGCTTGGCCAACACCCTCATGACCGTAGGGACAATGACGCATAAAGGTTTCCTGGGAAATCAATGTAGACCATATGGAAGAGGCCAGCAGCATTGTGTTGGGTCCCATCCAGTAGGCCATTTGAAAGGACAAGGAGACCTACAGAGAAGAAGCTGGAATAAAGCCACGCCTGTCCAGATCAAAAAAGTGCAAGGTCAATGGGCCTCATAGGAAGCCCTTGAAGGGCATTTTTTTTTTCCTACCCGGTTCAGTGTAACTTAGATGAAACTAAAAACAGAGCAAAAATTAAATTTGGCAGACTGACATTCTTAATTTTGATCAAACTTCTGGCAGATGAGAATAAAATTAATTCTTTAAACTGCTATTTTGGATAGAAAAAGTATTTATTTGTTCCATGCAATTATACTGGGGTAAGATGGTACAGAATGACCAATTTTATTATAACATTGTTTTGAATAAACCTAAAATGGAATGTGACATACAGGGATATCACTAGAGAAAGTACATTTTTGTAGATTAGATCATGAGCCAATTAAGAATATAGACTATGGGGCACTTGGGTGGCTCAGTCGTTAAGCATCTGCCTTCGGCTCATGATCCCAAGGTCCTGGGGTCGAGTCCTCCCTCTGCCATTCCCCCTGCTTGTGCTCTCTCTCTCTGTGTGTGTCAAATAAATAAATAGAAATCTTAAAAAAAAAAAAAAAAAGAATATGTATGCTTCTGAACCTAATAGAATCTCAAGCCAATAAAAAAAACCAAACCAAAACCAAAATAAAACCAACAACCAAAAACAACAAACAAAACAAAAAAATTCACTTTGTTTACTAATGGTTGCAAAACTCTTGTCTATTCCTTATTCTGACATTTTTAGCTCATTTAATCTTGCTTTGCTTATTCACGAAAGGCACTTTGGACATTTACACCAGTGTCGGTAAAAAAGGCTTCATTTTCTTCCATATATAAGAAATAACCACCACCACAAAAACATTATAAATTCTACTAGTGGAGTGAGCCACATAACTAAAAACCATGAATAATATAAAAACATAAGAATAGCCTCAGGTAGCAGAAGTACTTCTGAAAACCAATTTGCTACCATGAATGAAACTGAGATTTCAAAAGACTCAGGTAAGGCCAACAGTCAGACCACTGTATCCAAATGCATTTTCTTGAGCGGAGACACCTACTCTTACTAAGAAGATTCCTTAGGCAATGCCTGTCTCGAGAGAAGTAATCCACGCTCAGCTGAATTAGTGACCAACTTTGGCAGACAGTTCGCAAATGCGTGAAGCCTCATGGGACACCAGGAGTTAATTTTACTACGAAAATATGGTAACTTTCTGTAACAAACATATTCCTAGACACTGTGGTTAGAAGCATGGTTATTTATATTCCCTCTTGCTTCTTAGCCTGAAACCTTCCGTGGTCAGCATTGTGTTTGCCAACTCAACAGATGACAGGAACATGCTTTTGAAGTTGGACTACCTGGATCTACTCTCAGATCCAACACTTCCAAGCTGTGTCAGGGTGGGCAATTTATTAATCTCTCTGTGCCTTAATTTCTCCATCTACAGGTAAGAATAACAACATCTGCTTCTTGGTCTGTTGGAAATTTCAAACAATTTTTGAAGAGAAAGTCTCAAAACCACATTACCTCAAATGTTTTTATATGCATTTAACAAGTCATTACATGGTTCATCCCTTTTGGTTACTATTATAATTTGTTTTAGAAAGCTGGTAACAAGATATGAACAAAGGACTAGAATTGTTCACAGTTTTTCTCTGGATCTTCTGTTAGCATATGATTACATTTTACAACAGAACTATTTTAAGACAAGAGTTTAACATGATAAGAAAAGAAAATAGTAACAACCAACCAACAAACAGAAGAAAATTAAGGACTTGAGAAGAAAGTATTTTTGTAACATATTCCAATATCTCCATATCCACCTGAGTGATTTGGGGCAAGGAATTTATCTGCTCTTTTAAAGAAAAAATCTGCCACATCCCAAGTGTGTGCTCTTTATAGAGCCTTACATAACCTAAATGGAATCTCTTTGAAACTAGAGCCTATAATTAAATGATGAAAGCCAGAAAAATACACAATCAAAAAGAAAAAAAAATGTACAGCATCCCTGTTAATAAGGAATGCATTACTCCTTGGTCCTTCTTTTTCAGTTGCAGGAAAACTTTCTAAAATTAAATGCTGCACCCCTGCCTTGCTCAGTAAGCCAAAAGCAGTTTAGTTTTATTCTCTCACAGCTCTAAGCCTCACTTTTTTCCATATAAAGTGATATATAAGATCAACCATTCAAGATTGTCATCTAAATGTAATAATAAATCAATATGAAGCACTTAACATGCCCCTGGAGGCACAGCATGTAAACTAAATGAAATAATAAAATAATAAAAGGAAGTCCTGGTTTGAGGTTTAATGGATTTTTTATTATCTTAATTTGCTTTCCTCTTTATTAGTCCAGAAAACCAGAAAATTCACTACATCTTCCTCAATCAAGTCTGCAGTTTTGGTGTTTTAGGCATTTTGCAATTATTGTTTTATATCAGGCAGCATTGACTAAACCCCGCTTTTAAAACGTGAACATTTATAAACAGCCATTTTACTTAAAAAAGTAAAAGTCTATCATCAAAATAAGAATGAAGTTTTCTATGCGATGATGTAATCTATTAAGTTTTACTGATGATATAAACCTCCTTCAAGCTTCTTCACAGTGTTGGTGAGAGCAAAATTCCCCTCCCTTACATTTCGATCATTACACACAGCTAACAAAGTTATAAAACTCAAACTTCTTTAAAGCCAAAAATTAGCTATTTCAGTGTTTCCAATTCAGAGAAGAATTATTCTTCCCTCTCTTTTCTGGTTATCCCATCTCCTTTTCTTGTTGGTAAAAGATTTTCAAATCTTTTAAAATTCCATGTTGTCCAACATATCAGACCTTTCTGTGGACACTGTCCTCTAACTACATATTTTCCTTCTTTCATGATTCAGTAGAATGTCACTCAATTTAAGTATCTTGTTTTCTACTGCTCTCATGTAACATCATTAAAATTGGTTTTGAACACATTGAAACCCTTGAAAAGAATGAAATCACTTATATGCACATCAGTGGAAACACTGACGAAAGAAGTTGGGTTGGACTTTAGTGAATGAGTGTTCAAATATCAAATTGGCTATAAGCTCAGAGACATACATACCACAGAAGGTTTAAAATTTTGAGAACTGCTTCTTCTCCCCCCCCCCCCCCTTAAGGAGCAGCCACAGACTATTTAGGGAGATAACATAGAGAATCTGCAAAGAATTCAGACTGACGGAGCTGCTCAGATGTTGCTGCCAAATTGGCAGAAATTCAAAACACATTTCTATATGCCTTTCATTATTATATCTGACCATCTGGATCCTTTGTTTTTAAATCCCTGCTAATACTAAAAAAATAACACTAGTATTCATCCAAGTAGATTCAAAGTGAATGAAAATAAATGTCATCACTCTTTATCATTAATTTATTCTGGTGGTTTCAGGATGGGGATTTTCTCATATTCAGCAAATGTTCATTATACACCCACTTTGTACTAGACTCTGTTCTAGCTGTTGGGGTAAAGATGCTACTGGACCATGCAAAAATTTTCCCACCAGAGGCTTATCTTCTAACAAAGGGAACAAGTAAATAGAAAAATAAGTAGGCTAAACGTACAACGTTTGAAAGTATGAAGTGTTGTGGGGGAAAAAAAGATGAAAATGTTTATATATTTTGGGAGGGGGGTACTTGTAGTTTTAAATCTAAAAATCAGGAAATGATAATCCATTCTTTGAATATAGATTTAAAGGGGATGAGGGAGATAGCTTTGCACATATTTGGAGAAAGACCATCTCAGACAGACAAAAGGGCAGGTAGTACGAAAGCCCTGAGGTATAAAAATGATCCTGTTTCAGAGGTATTTCTAAAAAGCCAGTGAGGAGGGGCAGGAGAGCAGAATAGGAGTAAGGGCAGACTAGAGTAGGAGGAAATGAATTTCCATGTGTTTATTATAGAAGGTAAGGGGAGAAATATATCAACTGTGACAGGTATTACGTAGCCCCTTGAAACAGTCTAATCATTAAGTTTTTAATTTAGGATACAATATTGAAGATGGCCCATAATCAAATTCTTCATGTTGTCATAGATACAAGATAGTATATTTTTTGGTGTATCAAAACTAGATCCTTAGTGGGGTTACAAGATACCTGTAAGAAGCTATTCAAAGTGATGTGTTGCAATTATGATAAAATGCAGCTAATTAAGCTCGTAAGTATCTATGTAAATACTTTCTCAAACTTTTTACATGGTTCCATTCTAACTGATGTCACATACTGAAAAGAAAGTTACTATATTTCAACAATCATTAATACAATCTTAATAAGAGGTCATTAACACAGAATTATAGAGGGTGTTTTATTATTCAGTATGGTGGTCTGTTTTCAAAACTGTGCTCTGGTTGTAGGTTTGATAAGAAGAGGAAAAGAACTGAATTTGCATTGGAGTCATAGAGAAGAGAAGCAGAAATACTGGGTAACATGTTACTTCCATTCCTTGCTAACTAACCATCCTGGCACTTAGGAAGTTGTGGGAGGAGGAACAGATACAACAGACACAATATCTCTAGTATCCGAACAGCATTCTGGATTGTGGCCAGGCTTGGCAGGGGAAACAAATCACATCTCATGTCCTCCACTCATACCTCATGGTAGAAGGAAATCAATTTAGAGTTGGAAAGACATCAGAGTTCTATTTTCTCACTTTATAGTTGAGAAAAGTGAGGCTCAGAAAATAAAGGTGACAGGATCGGTTGGTGGTATATCTCAGATATTCCCACTTTCACTTTTCGTGCATATTCTAGAACTTTTGTATGAAATCATGTTCGTCTCTCAAGTGTGATCAACAGCCACCACCTTTAAACATGAATAGAATGCCTATACATCAGGCACAGAGCTAATTATTTTATATACACTTCAGAATTTAACCCTCTTAACAACTCAATAAGGCCAATATTCTTTTCGCTGCACAGCTGAACAAACTGAGGCTAGTAACTTGTCCATGACCTGCTAATCTGTGGCAGATGTGGGATTTGAACTCAGTTCAGTTGGACTCCTAAGACCTCGTTTTCTCTGTTATACTTTCCAGATGCTTTCTTTAATGGGAAGGGTTGAATTTGGTTCTGGAAGGACAAAATTTTGACACCAGTTTCCAGAAAGCCTCTAGTAGGGATGGAGGTTATGCAGAAGGGCATGTTTGTTGACCAAGGTGTTCAATAAATGTTCTTTAATAGCTAAATCCTCTGCTTTATAAAAGCAGCCATTGACTCTGAAGCATTGCCTCCTAAAACCATAAAGCTCACATAGTCTGTCTTTGGGGGAACTGGTAGGTTTGCCAGAGGTCAGGGATAAGATCAGGGAAGTGTCATCCTCTGAAAGAGACTAGTAAAAGTCATCACAGTCCATGAGTTGCCATTTCAGTCTGGCCTCATCCTAGGAGATTATAATATGTAGGACCTGTATCTAAGGCAATCAGGATCCTTCTGGTGTGACCAACTGTACTGTAACATGTTGGGGATGAGATCACAGAGTCTGCTGTCATTAAAACCATAGAGAAACTTATGAATAAAAAGCTAGTATATATCCACTACTGTCCTGGGGAGACAATATTATAGTTTTAAGTATCTCGTGCATTTTGACAAGTCATATTCCTAGTATAATAAAAAAAAAAAAAACCCATTCAGAGATTTCCAAAATGTGTTGTAATTCTATGCACCCAGCTGAAGTATGGACCCAAAACTTGCTTTGCAGAATAGGCTTTACGGGGAGAGAGTGACTGAAGCAAGAGATGGGTTACTCTTTTTCCCGGAAGGCAAAACTCAGTGGCTTTTCAGTTCTATTTTCCTTAAAGATTCTAATAGCACTATAGATGTGTAATCCCCACCCCCCAAAGAAATCCCTATCAATTATAAATCCTCATGCAATTATAAACCTCTTATTGTAAATTAATAAAGACTCTCAGTAAATGAATTATTTTATTGGAGTCTTATCATGTTTTGATGATATTAGAAAATTAAATTCAAGAGTCTACAAAACTAAATCCCACTCTCAAAACCCTCTCTGAGTCCATTAAGATATTAGCTTCTCCACTCAAGACTCTGATTTGAACAAATACCAGTCAGTTATAACTTTATAAGGATTATAGATAGCCTTGAATATTTTATACGAATCTTAATGGTACAGAGGTACAGGTCAGTGACATGGATGAGAAATTCATAGCTCACATCAGAATAAAGAGAGAAAAGACAGATTTTAATAGAAAAGAAAATGTCTTACTTGGTTAAGAATGTCTTGTTTCTGTGCATGCAAGGAAAGAAAGAATACAGGTGTTAATGAAAGATAACTTATACTCATTAACTCATTCTGCTGCTAACTAAAAGGTCGATTTTACAGATTGATTTTTAATACATACCCTAGACCCATGAATCTCAGAATGTGGTCCTGAGACAGTATCATTATCATCAATTGGGAAGCTGATGGAAATACACATTTTTGAGCCTCACTCTAGAAACACAGAAACTAAAGAGAGGGCAGGAGAGAAGGCAGCAATCTCTGCTTTAAAAAGCTGATTCTAATACAAGCTAAAATTTGAGAATCATTTATCAGATCCATCTGGGAGTGTAATAAGCAAATAGTTCCATTGGGCAATAAATATAATGAATATTACATATAAGATGATTAAACCCTTCCAGAGAAGATTATGAAAACACAAAAGTATATATAAATCTATATTAGATTATTAATGTTTATTTCTCACTCCTAAAGCTTCCATCTTTGAGAGTAATATGCCTGGCCCATTACTATGCCTTTAAAGATAAATATCTTCCCATACATATACCACTACTTAATTTCTTCCCTTGGCTTTAGACATCAATGGAATAATTTAGAATTGAATTTGAAACCCTGGGAGGAATGTATATATATGTTATTATATTGTATTAATATGTTTCTATATTATATTAATATTATTAATATTAAATATTATTGCATTAATATATTTACTTATAATATACTACATATATTTTACATATATAAAATGCAATGCCAACTTGGTTCTTCTCATATTATCAAATTTTATTGCTTTCATGAATCATTTATATCTGAGATATCTTGCTCTCTTTTACTGTGAACCACCTCACTGAGACTGGATGGTTACTAAAAACTAAATATAATCATACTCTTAATATTGTATGATTCATATAATGTTAGCTGGAGACAAGTAAGACTCTCTTATCTTGTTGGGCATGACTTAGTAATAATTGCATGCACTGGAATATGCCATAATTGTTATGTAAGAAATACCATTCAATGTATGTGAAATTTTTTTCTCTTCTTCTTGCTCTCACCTCCCACCAACTTGCACCTTTCATTCTATGGCGCAGTCAATGAAGTGAAGAGGAAAGGACATTACTCTTAAACTGAGATTCTAGACAATCTCTTGTCATGAAACTAGCTGGTTAATCTTAGGGAAGTCATTTTACTTTTCCTACAATGACTTTTTTCTTTTAAAAACTTTATAATCTTATCTGTTTGGGAATCTCAACCTTCTTAAAGATTTTATTCTTAGGGAACATTAAAGCCATTGTTTAGATTTATATTTTTTTGATTCTGGATTGTTTTTTTTTTTTTTCAAAGATTTTTAAATGATCTTTAGAAGACATAAATTCAAAATAAATATTTCATCCATGTAATGCACTTAATACTTCTTCTCCTTTAAAATTGACTTAAGCAGGTCACATATTCATTGTATTAAGTTTTAATACAGAGACCTTTTAGAACTCAGTAACCCAAGTAAATAGTAAGAAATACAATGCATCTACCACTTAAGCAGCTTTACTTTGTAAGAGGAGAAGCAAATAAAAGATATTTAGCTTGTTCTTTCTTTTAAGTACATTTTATATGGATGATATATGCAATATTTGTTTCAGGAAACAAAGGATTATTTAGTCTAAAAGTAATGTAGGTTAAACACTTTTCTCAGTTTTCTTGCATAAAAGGCCATCAGTTAAATAGTCATCTCTAACAACAACTTGAGGACTAACCTGATCAGCCAACAGAGAGTGATAATTTCCATGTGAATGGACAGTATGAATTCTGTCATACAGTTAGAGTAACCTTTTATAAACTGGGTAGTCATGTACTGAAGAGAACCTCAAGGCATTAAAGATTTCTTCCACAACACTGAATATTCCTAATTACTTCTACTGGCTTTTATAAAACATATACTAGTATTTAAATAAGATTTTATTATTTGGGGGGTTTTCCCCCCCCCAAATATAAAAGACCAGGGGCGCCTGGGTGGCTCAGTGGGTTAAGCCTCTGCCTTCCGCTCAGGTCATGATCTTAGGTCCTGGAATCAAGCCCCACATCGGGCTCTCTGCTTAGCAGGGGGCCTGCTTCCCCCTCTCTCTGCCTGCCTCTCTGCCTATTTGTGATCTCTATCTCTGTGTCTAATAAATAAATAAAATCTTAAAAAAATATATATATATATAAAAGACCTCTCAGTGTTCAATTAGAGAGTAGTTTCACTCTTAAATAAGAATTACTCTGGGGTCATAATAAGATCTAACTTTACTTCTGTTTTTCAATGGTTCAATATTTTAATAATGCATTTCAAGAGCAGATCTGTGTATTTATGGAGAATTATTACATTATCGAAAAGGCTGACATCATATGTGTGTCTAAGAGTGAATCTAGTAATTACCTCAATAAATCCAGTATACAGTGACTGATAATCCTCATGAAAGATATAATATCAGTAAGACCAAGTCTTGAGAGTCTTTTAAATAAGAAATCATTGAAGCAAAAAGGCTACTTTACAAACAAGATCACATTCCAACTGAATTTATAGCCAGCAGCTATCTTTAGAGAGCAAAACAAAACTGGTTTTATCTCTGTAGATAGATTAGAAAACATGCAAGTTTCCAAGTATGTTTGGGAATGTAAATATTAATGACATTTTGGGGTCTTTTATCAATTCCATAGAGTTGTCATCTTTAGCTTTCCCACTCTAATTTCCCAGTCTTTGAGATTTTCGGTTCTACAAATTTATCTGGTATAATTTTTTTCTCTCACACTGTGGTATCTAGGAAAATAAAATATGAGGGAAATGTAGACTGGATATCTTTTGTTCCTGACATAAGAAAATGGGAATGCCTTTAAATTACCTTTTTTTTCCATTTTTTAGGGATTAAACATTAACATTACTTGAAAAAGAAAATAAATCTTAGGTTAAAGACTTACAAGGTATGGTAATATATGAGAATATAGACAGAATAAGAAAATATTGCATGAAAAGTAGCTATCAGAAATATTTGAAGGAAATTATAAAGCAATATGATGCTTTAAGGTTAGAACTGGAGATTTGGTTTTGACTAAAATGTAAAGAAACACAATACTGAAGGATAACCAATAACTGTGTTCTTACAAAGCAAAACCATAATGACAATAATAACAAAAAACAAATCACATTTTAATCAGCAAACAAATCTATCTGGCTGGCTAGATAATACATCCAGGGGAATGTTTCTTTTGCTAAGGGTAATTTGTTTTAACTCCCATACAACAGAACTATCACTTGGTGAAACTGCAGAAGAACTCAAAACATTTAAAACATAACATCTCCCAGCTAACATTAAATGGAAGGTCATTTTACAAATAATTAGGAAAAGGATGGACATTCATTCAGGCCATGTGTTCAAAAGCCATTAACAGAATAGGAAGCTTTAATAAGGAAAAAAATTTCAGGGACTTTCTGGTTTACCAGTAGTAGGTTAAAACAAGCTACAGGAAAGAAGTTCCTCACTTTTTATCCAAGCTGGCTCTTTAAAATTACAGACCAGTTATACCCATCACAGAATTTTTCTGTAGTCAAGGGAATAATTCTCTGAAAGGAGTAACCCTCCTGCCCCCAACCAGTGTTCACTTGGGGTTAAAATTTATTGGACATAGAACAGGCAGCAGGTACATTTGGACTTTGCTTCAATCAGTCCTGTTCCCTGACCATACCTGACCAAGCAATCTCAGAATTAGAATATATTTAACATCTAGGAAAATAACAGAGGTCTATATTATAGATAACCTATACTCTTTAAAGCGCACAATAGAGAAATATTATTTCCATTAGCAAACGGTTTTTGAATGAAAAAGATACTATACTATTTTATGTGTTTTCCAGAATAGCATTTCATTATGAATTTCATTTTATTTATGGTATGCTATATGGTACATTTATATCCAAGGACTCTTCACTAAGAAATCCCTCTTCCAAGCGTATATATGACACCGATATAAAGAAAAAAAAAAGTTTACCCCTTCAGGATTATACTTTGCAAGCACACCGTTACCATGGAATTCTTCCAAAACATCCTTTAATTTCTTTGTAGAATCTATAAAGAAATAGAGAACACAAAAATTGTTTATACATGCCTACTGTGGTTAAATAACCCAGTTCAGAAACAAAGACCTATTAAAATATAATCACCAACAGATATTAAATTTTAAAATGCACATGTAAAATGTCCTTTACCATTTTGAAAGGCTATTTCATTGAAAAAATTAATCATACACACAAAAAGAAAGGAACAGATAAGTGTGTTTTGTCCAAGTGTATTGCTTATGTATTAGGCAATAGCATCTGGCAAGACCGTTAACCCATGTATTATATGAATTAAGAGCAAATATAGAAATAGGGAGTATCTTCTCCCTTTGTTTTGATAACATAAAATCTAGATGAGTGAAATAAGCTTTATTTAAAAAGAAAATACAGGCATTCCTTGTTGAACTTTATAACAAATGCAGTGCATTTTTCATATTTTACTCCATTAACTAATAATAACCCTGTTGGACAAATTAGAACAATAAAATATATAACTAAGCCTCAATGGTGAACCCAGTCAGAGGCAAGGTATAGATTTTAGTATTTTTCAAATATTTTTAGAGAGAATTTTCTAAATATAAACAAAGAACAAACTAGAGCTTGTTTTAATTTAATTATGAAACAAAATTTAGGGGAAAAAAAACAGAAACAAAGTTTAGGAAACATCTCTACTTGCTAGACGGGATGCTTCCCAATTCATGAAGTGCTTAATAAAGCCCCTTACATCTCCAAATTTAAAAAAAAAAAAAAAAAGTTTATATATGTTACCCAAAGATTTTTAAATTGCTTTTTCAATTTTGACGTATTTTGAAATATTCTTAAGACATTCATCATCTCAATTGTGACAAAAGATTCCTTACTTAATATGGGAAATAATGTCAAGAAAGAACATAAATATTTTTAGAAAAATATGCATAAACAGAATAAAAACACATGCATTCAATCTACTAAAATAAATGCTCTCATAGTTATAAAAATATAATTTGATTAAGCAATTTTAGACTTAAAACATATTTAAGTTAGGGAAAAATAACTAATAAATACTGATAAGTCATCTAAATCTTCAATCAAGTTTGAATAACAGTAATAAAACAAGACTGAAACTGGGAAATAAGCAGAAGATTCTTAGTTTTCCATTAGGCAATGGGGCATGGATATTATTTCCCAGCATATGAATGTAATTCTCTCTGCCTTTCCCCAAGATTCAGTGATATTTGTGCCACCATAAAATATTTCCCAGCTCCACTTCCATTTGGAGTGTACAATTTTATGTTGCATTAAAATTCACATAACACAGATATATTACTTTAACCATTTTAAAGTCTATAATTCAGTGAGTTTTTTTTTTAGTATATGCACATTGTTGTCCAAACATCACCACTACATAATTCCAGAATATTTCCATCATCCCAGAAAGAATGCCCATATTCTGGGGATTCCATACAACTGAAACCTATCATATAATTTGTTGTCTTTGTTTGGCTTCTCTCACTTCAAGGCCCGTAGATGTTATAGCATGTATTAGTATTTCATTCCCTTTTTAGGCAAAAACTATTCCATTTTTATGGATATATTACAGTTTGTTTATCTACTCCTCAGCTCATGTACATTTGTTTCTATATTTTGGTTATTATGAAGAATGCTGCTACGAACATTCAAGTATACATAATTTTGCGCAGATATGTTTTGACTCTCATGGGTATACATTTACATGGAGAATTCTTAGGTCATCTGAAAACCTACAATTTAACACTTTGAGGAACTGCCAAGCAGATTTTCACAGGGCTATATACTATTTCACATTCCTACCAGCAATGTATGTGAATTCCAATTTCTCTACATCTTTGCCACACTTGTTATTTTCTAGTTTTTCTTTAATTATAGCCACTTAGTGGTTTCTACTTGTTTTTCATTCGGTATTTGTTAATGACTAACAATACTGAACATCTTTTCAAATGCTTATTGGCCTTTTGTGTGTCTTCTTTGAAGAAATGTCTATTTAAGTCTTTTGGCTAGTTTTTAATGTGGTGTTTACTTTTTGCTGTTGAGACTGTTTGGGGTAAGTGTGTGCATGCTATAGCATGTTTGAAGCCTGTACAGTTTCCTATAGGTTTCTTTTTTAGCATATATTTTCTTAGCACTTTCTGAACCATGATCAGAGTTAATTTGTTATGCCTTGTTTCTTGCTAGGTTGTAGGCTGCTCAGGGTAAGAAAACACATTTTCATTTTTGCATAGCACTCAAATTTATTACAAAGATGAAACAATAAAATAATAAATATTGTTATTCAATTGATCAGAGCTATACTTAAATTACAACAAATTACAGTAAATTGCTTTGACATTCACCTCGGCAGAAACGTAAACTAATTTAGAGACCAGGTTCTATATTAAAGAGAGATATGAAGCTGATCCTTTATTCCAAAACCCTTCTTTGTCGATGAGAAGGCATTATTCTAACTTAGCAGAACACCTTTTACTTCTTTGCATTCATAAATGTAGGCGTAGATCCTTCTGTACATACCTATATAGACATATACATATCTAGATGCGCAAACGCTAGAATCACATACCCAAAAGACTATGTTTATTTTAACCGTATCTAAGCCCCATGATAAAATGGAAGGGGAGAAGAAAATCTGCTTTCTTATACTAGGCCTTCCACAGAACACTAGAGACACTGCCTAAAGGTGGGCTTGTCATTTCAAGATTCCGTAAGAACGAAAAATAAATAAATAAAAAAACCCCACATTCAGTAATCCCTTACAAATGTTCCAGAGAAGGCAACAGTCCTTAAAATTATGTATGTCATTTTTCAGTGCTTTCTTGGCCACAGTTTATATTAGCATATTCTTAGTGGGGAGACCACAAGTAATAAATTAATAAATTAAGACCAAATTTCTCTGTGTCTCGATGATCGTGGTTTGGGACAATTCCAGAAGTGCTAATTCATATTTAGATGGCTCTCCCTGACCCAGTTTATTCCTTTTTCAATTCTCAAGTCCCATTTTTAATATCCTGACATCTAAAGTTTATTCATGATCTAATCCCCAATTTATAATCTAGTTCAGAAACTGGAACATTACCTTATTCTTCTATTCCTGTCCCAATAATCTCTCCTGGGCCCAGTCTCTGGAAGATTAAGGACTTGACTTACCCAACCAATCTTCTATAGGCTGACTTTGGTATGAGACACCAACGAATTCCAATATCCTGCCTGCGTCCCCTAACCTGTCATTAGAATTCCCTTATGTGAAGAGTTTCCATATCCATATGGACTCCCAAACCGCACTAGATGGCATAGTTTCTGCTTTTGTGTTCTCCCTACCTTCGAAGGAGAATCGTCATTTATTTATTTTATAATTTAGTTGTTTTTCTGGATTTGTTCCTATTACCTGTCATCAAAACATTCCTATCTCTTTGATTTTGTCAACTCTGGATCCTGTGTGTCCAAGAAACACTGGGATAGTGGAGAGGAGAAAGGATGAATGACTGAGTCTGACCGACCCTCTAGTCAAAGAGAGATACCAAAGAAGTGATGCCTGCATGAGTGAAAGATAGAATCTCAATGATATTTCCATGAATATTTGAGCTTCGAGTATGAGAGCACAGTGACAGATTCTGGGCTGAGCGATGCTGAGAAAGGCAGGTAGGCAGCCAGCCGGCAGGCAGCTGTAAACTGGAGATCAATTCACAGGTGATACATATCTGAATCCAACAAAGGCCTGGCATCAAAGAAGACTGGCAACGTAAGTGTTGGGCCGCCAGGTTCAAACAGCTAGTTTAACCCTCAGATAAGGACTCAGGACAGAGGCTCAGTATGAAATATTGGGTCTCCTAGAAAGCAAAGGAGGGTCATGATATGAAATAACTAATTCCAGAGGCACTGATGCTTCAAGGCTTGGGTAATAGGTCAGCAGACTTGGAGAAGAACACCAGATACCAGTTACTGCCAGGTTGTCAGCTCTACCAATAACAGAATCACCTAAGAACTAAGATGGTAATGAACCAAACAAAGAGGAACCATTTTATTCAGCAAACACCTTCATTATATGCAAGGACAGAAAAAATATATATGGGGACTGGTAGGGTAGATTTCTTCTCATGGCTTATCTTTCTAACACCTGCTCAAGTGTATGAGCCATTCTAGAGGCCCCCTAAAGTGCTCACTTTCTATGAATCTTCTCATGTTTGGCAGAGTCACGTACCATTTTTTAATGCCATAAGAGTTAAACTAGCTACGTTTTAGGAATGTATGGCTAGGAATGTTTTGAATTTTTATATGATTATCAGGAAAATTTAATTCCTTTTACCAATTCTAAAATATAAATAAATCCATAAGAACATTCAACAACATTTAGAAAACATAAGAATCAAACTCATGGGTCTTAAAAATATGTTGCCAAAAACAAAACAAAACAGGAAACACCTTAACACTTTTGGCTTACCTCACATCTCCCTAGGTATCTGCTACATCTTGAATGAACTTCCTTTGTGATTTCACAGACTTTGTGTCTATTCCAAAAAACTCAATTAATTAAAAGGTCTCATGGAATAATGGAAAGGACTTAAAGTCAGAGAGGATTTTTAATTTTTTTTTTTTTTAAGATCTTATTTATTTGACAAAGAGAGAACGAGGCAGGCAGAGAGAAGGGGAAGCAGCTCCTCCCACCCCGAGCAGAAAGCCCGATGCGGGGCTGGATCCCAGGACCCTGAGATCATGACCTGAGCTGAAGGCAGAGGCTCAACCCACTGAGCCACCCAGGCACCCCAAAGCCACCCAGGCACCCCTAAAACCTAAGAGAGTTTTAGATTTGAGTCCTGACTCCAGAATTTTTGGCTGAATGTCCCTGGGTATTTTTTTTAATGTCTCTGTAGCTCAGTTTTCTAATATGCAAAATAGGAATAATGAAACGGACCTCGCAGTATTGTATCCAGCAACATATCTGGTGCCCAATAAATTCCTATTCTTTTGCTCCACCCCAAACAAGACTTCAAACATATCATCCCCCTTCAACAGTTTTCTGTTGTCTTTAAAATGAAGCACAAACTCCTCCTCTTGGCACGTGTGTCAAAATATGATCCAAAACCTACCTACCAATAATTATTTTCAATGACCCCTTATTTACAGTTCTATATCCATTGTCATGTAACCCATAATTTAGAACCTCTCCTTCGGTTGTGGTGTTCTCTTTGTCCAGAATTCTCCTCCATGTCAAAGGAAGTCAAACATAATGCATGCCATGATTTCCCTGCCACCTTGTTCACAGAACCTCTCAGGACTTCCTTCTAACTCTGCATGGAACTCCCTACAATAATGCACTTGGAATCCACACTTGTTTTATGCCTTGAGTACTATTAACACTGTTAACTGAAGTTTACACAGGTAGATTCTTCAAGTGGTTGCAAAGTATAGTAGTATCTTTTTTTTAAAGATTTTATTTATTTATTTGACAGAGAGAAATCACAAGTAGACGGAGAGGCAGGCAGAGAGAGAGAGAGGGAAGCAGGCTCCCTGTTGAGCAGAGAGCCCAATGCGGGACTCGATCCCAGGACCCTTGGATCATGACCTGAGCCGAAGGCAGCAGCTTAACCCACTGAGCCACCCAGGCGCCCCGTAGTATCTTATTTTTTTTAAGAGTTGTATCTTATTATTTCATTTAAAACTCACAACTACCAGGAGGATTTTTTCAAACTCCTCCATTAAACTTATGAAGAAATTAATTTGTTAAAACAATCATTATTTATTCAAAACCACACAAACAGTGATCCAAACTTTTGTATATGACCCAAATCTGTTTTCATTACTTTGCAAAAAACAAAAACAAAAACAATTGGAAGTTTCCATTAGAGCCAAGGCATCTACTTTGGAGTCCATGATTTCTGTCAGTTTAGTTCAGGGAATTATATTACCTATTTTTCTAGTACATGGAAACAGTTTATTTCTTTTTTTACCAACTTAAGTTAACAGTTGAAAAATATCTTGTATATATAAGAAATATATGAGAAAGTAAAACAGGGGCGCCTGGGTGGCTCAGTGGATCTGGTGATGATTGATCACAGATGATGACTGATCACACTGATGATGACTGAATGCACTAGACTGGGCCCCTCAGAAGGCCTCAGCCGAAGCCTCTGCCTTCCACTGAGGTCATGATCTTGGGGTCCTGGGATTGAGCTCCGCATTGGGCTCTCTGCTCAGCGGGGAGCCTGCATCACCCACCGCCCCCTTCTGCCTCTTTGCCTACTTGTGATCTCTGTCTGTCAAATAAATAAATAAAATCTTAAAAAAAAAAAAAGTAAAAGTAAAACAAAAATGTCATATGGATATTTTTTAAGTGTTTTTATAGCATTTTATTTTATTTATTTTTTTAAAGATTTATTTGAGAGAGAGCTAATGAGAGAGAAATAGACAGTAAGAGAGAGGGGTTGGGTCAGAGGGAGAAGCAGACTACATGCTGAGCAGGAAGCCCAATGTGGGACTTGATCCTGGAACTCCAGGATCATGACCTGAGCCTAAGGCAGACGCTTAACCAATGGAGCCATGCAGGCACCACTATAGCATTTTATTTTTGTTTGGGATTGTGTTTCTCTTGATAATGGAATTGGAAAATTTATACAATTTTTTGAAAGCTTTAAAATATACATAAACCCTTACATGATACATGTATTTTGTATAGTTATTTAAAAGTCATCTTGGGGCGCCTGGGTGGCTCAGTGCATTAAAGCCTCTGCCTTCAGCTCAGGTCATGATCCCAGGGTTCTGGGATTGAGCCCCGCATCGGGCTCCCTGCTTGACAGGGAGCCTGCTTCCCTTCCTCTCTCTCTCTGCCTGCCTCTCTGCCTACTTGTCATCTCTGTCCATCAAATAGTTTAAAAAAAAAAAAAAGTCATCTTAAAGAATAAGTATTAAAATGGCTCCTGTCACATTATAAAGGGAAAATACATTGAAAAGATGAAGAACTATTAAAATAAAATCCTAAAAATATTCTGCAAATAACACATTCTCATTATGTCTCATAAGAAAATCTCTTTTCATTTGTTCCAAAGTAAATATTCCTTGGGTCAAAGCCAATGGCTTTGACATCCAAACAGTAGCTCGAGCTCCTTTGAAAAGATGATTATATTCCACTGTTAACACCAAGACTCTCCAATTTATAAAATGCATTTGTCATTTTTATAAATAACAAATAACCTCATATAGATTAATCATCTAGACCCTTGTTTGCCAAAATAGACAGCACCATGGGTCCCTGTTTCAATGAGGGCAGTGGGTTTCCAGGAAAAAAATGCAGCTCTGACAATGTGAGAGAGGTTACCAATGCCTGTAATCTGAATGTGGAACCATGGAAAATTCACCTTTTGGTCCTCCCAACTCAGTGCTTCAAAAGTTTTCTTTAAAATCGAACCCCCCAACACCATTTCTCCCCCTTATTACAGAGGATATTTGTGGCCTAGAAATGTCTTTCTGCAGTCAACCAAAAGCATCTTTGCAGTGGCTGTTTTAACCCTGTAGTAAATAAGGTTTTGTTGCTTCAAATATTTCAAGAGAAAACGTTCTTGTCTAAACACTGAGCTAGCATTCATACGCAGGTAACATAGTAAGATTCAGTACAAAGTTAAATGTGACAAAGTTTCCCTTAGCTATAGAGTATTTCAAATTAGCAAAAGAGCTTTATCTTTGTCTAAGTGAAACAGTTTGTGTCTAACCCAGTGGTTCTCAAAGTGGGATCCATTTTAAGATCATCCCGGTAGCTTTTAAGATATACTGAAGCATAGGGGCGCCTGGGTGGCTCAGTGGGTTAAAGCCTCTGCCTTCGGCTCAGGTCATGATCTCAGGGTCCTGGGATCGAGCCCCACATCAGGCTCTCTGCTCAGCAGGGAGCCTGCTTCCTCCTCTCTCTCTCTGCCTGCCTCTCTGCCTACTTGTCATCTCTGTCTGTCAAATAAATAAATAAAATCTTAAAAAAAAAAAAAAAAGATATACTGATGCATAGGCTGAAAACGCACTGATGATGACTGAATTCACTAGACTAGACCCCATGAGACATGGGGATTTTTTTTTTTTTTTAAGATTTTAGTTATTAACAGAGAGAAAGAGAGAGATCACAAGTGGAAGGACAGGCAGACAGAGAGGGAGTGACAGAATCTCAAGCAGAACCCCCTGCCCTGAGCACAGAGCCCCATCCAGGTCTCCATCCCACGACCCCCCGAGATCATGACCTGAGCTGAAATCAAGGGTCAGACGCTTAATCAACTGAGCCACCCAGGCACCCCAGGCATGGGGATTTTCATAAAGCTCCTCCCAGGATTCTTATATGCAGCTGAAGTTGAATTAATCACTACTCTTTTCCTTAAAAAGATGCTTTAAGAAACTGAGAATTAATTAGCAAAATTTTGGCTGCTATATTTTCCAACATGGATCCTTGTTTCAGTGAGAACACTGAGTTTCCAGGAAAAAATAAAAGCTCTTACAACACAGAGAGGCTGCTTAGGTCTTTAATCTGAATGAATATATATTTCAACTTCTTGTAAAGATTACATACAATCTTTGATAAATATATATTTAAGATAGCTTTTGCTCGGGGGTGGGGGGGTGTTCTACTGGGGAAAAGAACCTTATTAAAGCATTTATTTAAAAAATGATTTAGCCTCACTTGAGGTTAAAATAACCAAAAATAGTATTTTAGAATGTGAGAAGATCCAGAAATTCATACTGCTATTAATGTAATCCCCAAGGTGATATATAAAAAAAAAAGAGTCCTATTTAAATTGTAATAAGCAGCAGCAAATAAACATCCACAGTGCTATGAAATAAAATATTTGGAGAACCAGTCAGCCAAACACAGACATCTACTTGTGAGAAACATTCATATACTTATACTTATGTACAAAAAGATTGAAAAAATATGGAACTATCATTAAAAATAAGTGACACTGTAGGAGTTTATATTCTAACTGAAATCTATACACCTGGATTTCTAAAAACATCCCAAAAATATTCTACAGATATAGCTACCTTAGGAAGAGTTGTTTTAAAAAAGCTATTAAGCTGTTCTGAGTACAAGTTCCCTCTCTACATGTTTCTGCTAAGCTCTTGGGGTGATAATGTTAACTTCAAAAGATGGTGGCCATACTATCTTAGAGAAAACTGTTACATACACTGCAGGAACTGTTTCCACTTATCTGAAAAGACAACTATTTAATTTCAGAATTACTGTTGATATGAGACCATGGAGAAAATTTCTATTCTCCTTCTGATATTAGTTGCTGATAAGACTCTTAAATAATCCTTAAAAAAATTTTCCGCATTTGCTATTATTTTCTCCCTCCTGATTCAATCTACCTATGCTCAACTTTTTGATAAGTACACCAGTCCAATGCCTTGGATAAAGAGTGATTTCGTGGATAGACAACATATCTAGTAATTTGTCCTCCAGCTGGACACTGTCCTAGACACCCATGAAACAATTAACATTTTATACAGATTTTCTTGTGTGGAAAATTTACATTGGCACTACAGCTACTCATCAATAAAATAACTCAAGATTGGTACCGAAAACATAATTTTAATTAAGAATTTTAATCAGTGCCTGAATTGACTGGTATGATTCAGTGGTGTGCTGGTGAAGTATTGAACAACTGTTGAAGACTCAGAGTGCTGACTTGCGGTGTTGGCGCATTTACCTATTGCGAACATTCTCCCATCTAGGCCATATCAAGCATCCAACGTGACCTCATGAATGCAGAGTTAGGAAGAAATGTTAACCTTTGACTCACATGAGAAGTAATTAATGAATAATCAACAAAGAATTTTATCTAATTTAGGAAGAATAAACAAGTCTTTTGAAACAAATAGAGATCAAGGGCAGAAACAAAGGGCCAGTTGTAGGGGCACCTGCCTGGTTCAGTCAGTAAAGCACGCAACTCCTGATCTCTGGGTGGAGAGTTCGAGCCTCACCTTGGCTGTAAAGATAACTTAAAACAAAAGGCCCAGTTGTGATTGCTAAATCATTCTAGCAAATAGTTGAGAGGCATGTATTGAGTTTATTTTTTTTTAAGATTTTATTTATTTATTTGACAGGCAGAGATCACAAGTAGGCAGGGAGGCAGCCAGAGAGAGAGAGGAGGAAGCAGGCTCCCTGCTGAGCAGAGAGCCCGATGTGGGGTTCAATCCCAGGACCCTGGGATCATGACCAGAGCTGAAGGCAGAGGCTTAACCCACTGAGCCACCCAGGTGCCCTGCATGTACTGAGTCTGACTGTTTCATGTGTTGTTCCAAGTACTTGGAATATATCAATGCATAAGACAGAAAATATTCTTGGTTCATGTAGTTTGTAGTCTAGCGAAAGACAGATAATACACATAGTAAATATATGTAGAATAGTATAAGATTTCAAATGCTTTGGAAAAAATAATAGATAAAAAAATTATCAACTTGCAGGACACGGTTTGCAATTTTAAATAGCGAAAGTAGACTTTGTGGAAAGGTAATATTTGATCAAAACTTTGACTCTGATTAAAGATATAAAGAAGCACTCTGTTAATGTAAAACTAATGTAAAAAAGATGAAATCTGAATAAACTCTGGATTATAGCAGCATCAATTTTCTGATACTGATGGTATTTT
Source organism: Mustela nigripes (assembly GCF_022355385.1). Taxonomy (NCBI): domain Eukaryota; kingdom Metazoa; phylum Chordata; class Mammalia; order Carnivora; family Mustelidae; genus Mustela; species Mustela nigripes. The sequence continues at coordinate 59,600,249 of NC_081560.1, read as the reverse complement.
ATAAACTGTAGTTACGCAATTTGTAACCATCATAACCAGTTTTGTGTGGCCTCCTCATATATATGTTTTGTAAGCTCCTATAAATCTATCAGTATTTCAAAACTTTTTTAAAAGGAGTACCTTGGCTATTGTTTTGAAAACCAACTACAGAAGACAAAGCTTCAAACAAAGAAATAATTATGAAAGTATTATATTAATTCAGACTAGAGATTTGATGACTTTGGATGAATGTATTAGTGGTAGAGTAGGAAACATGGATTATTTTGAAAGTGGAGTCAAAGGGATATCCTGATGGACTGGATGTTTCTGTTGGTTTTGGGGTATTTTTTTTTAAATTAATACTTTATTTATTTCTTTGACTGGGGGAGATACAGCATGAGAGGAACATAAGCAGGGCGAGTGGGAGAGGGAGAAGTAGGCTTCCCACCGAGTAGGGAGCCCAATACGGGGCCTGGTCCCAGAACCCTGGGATCATGACCTGAGCCAAAGGCAAACACTTAACTGACTGAGCCACCCTAGGCACCTAGATGTAAGTTTTGAAACTGGGAGAAAAAAGGAAGGAAGAAGGAAGAAAGAGGGAGAAAGAGAGAGAGGGAAGAAGGAATTGAAAAATCAAGAGTGTTCCCAAGGTTTTATGTTTGAGGACCTGGCGGGATTAAGTTGCCACAAAGAGGAATGGGGACCACTGAAGATGGCACAAGTTTCGTATGGTGAGCTTCCCATTTTAGTTTTAGGCAATTCATAAATGAAAATTCTATCAGATATCCAAGTATAGCCATTAAGAAAGCAGTTATAATGAGAAGGAAATGTACAGCTCAGGGAATAGGTTCAATAATATTGCCATGCACTTATTGTGATAAGCATGTCACAATGTATATAATGGTTGAATCACTACACTGTGCACCTGAAACTAATTTAATGTTATGTGTCAATGATATTTCCACCAGAATTTTTAATTAAAAAACAAAGCAGTTATATATGAATGTAGAATTCAGAAGAAGATCTAGGCTAAAGAACCAAATTTCAGTGTTATTCATATAAATGGTATTTAAAGCCATAGACCGAGTCTCACTTGGGGAGAGACATAGAGAAGATACCAAGGACTGAGACCTGGCACACTCCAAAGTTCAGATGTTATGAAGAATGAAAATCTGCAAGGAGACTAAAAATGAGTATCTAGTGAAACAGCAAGACAACCAAGAGAAGCAATGGGTCATGGAAGCAAAGTTTCACACAATGTCAAGTTAAATGAGGAGCAGAAGCTGATCACTGAGTTTAGTAAGAAGGTAGTCATGCACGTCCCTGTCAAGAACAGATTCAGTTTAGTCTACGGCCATGGCACCCTGAACGCGCCCAATCTCGTCTGATCTCGGAAGCTAAGCAGGGTTGGGCCTGGTTAGTACTTAAATGGGAAGAATGGTTTTAGTTTAGTAGTTGTGACAACAGTCTAGAGCGAGTTAAGAGAAAATAAAGTGGAAGGAACAAACAGCGGTAAATAATAGACAATTCATTCAAACAGATCTGCTGCAACGGAAGGAAAGAATTTGAGTAGTATCCAAGCTGCAAAAAGTGAACTCAAGATGACTTTTCTAAAGGAGAGAAAACAGCACTTTGATAAAAATGATCCAGTGGAGAAAAGGAAAAATTAAAAATTAAGGAAAAAGAAGAGAAAAACCACTAGAATAATGTCTTTTAAGTGGGTGAGAAAGAAAGCAATCTTGTACACAGCAGATGGTCTGGCTTAGGACAGAGGGCATGGAAGGTCCACCCACGCGAGAAGACAGGTTCACATGCTGATGGGCAGGTCGATGTCCAGTTGGTGTATGTAAAGTTCTCTTGTGATAACTTCACTTTGGTGAGCGAAGGAGGAAGAGAGACCATTAGCTGAGAAAAGATGAGAAGGGAAGTAATGGAGATTTGAAGAGAATACTGAGATGTTGAAAAGGACATCCAGGACAAGGGACATGTGGTTTTCTGGGCCACATTGAAGTCCACTCAGCTATAAAGTAAGTGGAGGGTTAACACTGATTACTGTTATGGTTTGCTCATCCAAGGGCTTTACAGTGAGAAGGGAAAAGGAAGTTGAGCAAGGAAGCAAGGGGGTGACTTTAGTAACTTTTCACAGGGAATTATACTTGCGTTTCGATTATGACTTCAATTCAGGAAGAAGAGCCCACACTGTGGCTAACACACTCTGTGTGTATCATTCTCTCTCGTTTGAGAGAGAAACATTCTGGCATTTATTGTAGTTTCCAGAACTTCAGGCCCCTTTCTCAGATGCCACCCTCCTCGGTACCATCCATAAGGGGATATGGAAAACAAAAATCTGTAAATCACGCTGCTTTACATGCGTGTTTCTCAAGAGTTAACAGTACCTCAGTGATTCTTCTTCTCTCTTTTTTTTTTCCCCTTCCCTCTCTCCTTCCTTCCTTTTTCCTCTCATTCTGTAAAGCACCTAATTATAGTTGGACACATATAGTTCTGGATAATAATTGTCTTTCCAGCCTTCTCCCTTGTCCAGAGAATACAGTACAATGCCCGAGTAGTTCAGCTCCATGTGGAGTCATCGTTACTAGTGGTGAAATGGGTTATTTCTCTAGAGAGACCTACTGAGCCTCAAGTCCCCACTTCACTTCTCCTGCTCCTCCCTATCACCGTCCTCAGCACTTACCCACTTAAATCATTTTGGAGAAGTGGAAAAATAATGGTGAGAGAATTCGGGAGACTTTCTGCCCCTCGGAAACACTTTATTAACCTATATGGTTGAAGTTACGTATTTTTTTTTTTCCAGCTCCTTTGGCTGAACGATTGCTCATTTATTCTTTATTTTTTTCTTTTTTATAAAAGTGATTTTGAGTCATTTGTTAGGTTCGGTGGGGAGAGGCTTTATAAATTGCACTCATTGTATTTTCCCAGAAATATAGACTAGCTTTAAAAAGCATACATTAAGGCAAGGAAAGTCGTCATCGCATGCAGTATTATTCAAGCAGATCCTTCACAAATACCATGCAGACTCTCCAAACTAATGATCTCATTTTCAACGAAATATCCAGATTTTAGATTGACAAATGCTGCTTTGCCACCAACGATTTGTGGTGCTGTTATTGCTATTGGTAAATGAGGATAATAAAATATCTTCCTTGGTCTTTTGGTGGGATAAATATGTGATGCAAAAGAAATATTCATCAACTGTGCCATTTATCATCTGTGCTGTCAGATTTACACCATGTTCTTCGGATTTTTTTCTTTCATATCCGTTTTGGGGCTTTTTAAAAAAGATCTCTATTTGTTTTAGAGAGAGAGAGACAGAGCATAAGTGGGAGGGGCAGGGGGGGAAAGCAGACAGACTCTCAGGCAAACTCCATACTGAGCATGGAGACCATCACAGGACTGGATCGAGGACCCTGAGATCATCACCTGAGCTGAAACCAAGAGTCCGATGCTTAACCAACTGCACTACCCAGGCACCACTCTTCCAAAACCTTAATTTCAGATTATTCTCCACTTTCTTCATTTTCTTTTGCATTTTCACTGGCTGCTTTAAATTTCCTAATTAAACCAATAACCAGAATACTATACAAAACATTTTAAATTAAAGTTAATCATCAATTTTAATTTTTTTGTTATGAGTAATTCACTTTCATAGGCAATAAAATTAAGTACAGCTATTACATGTGCTTCAATCAAATGATTAATGAAATGCAACTATGGGTTAAGAATTTTGAAGCTGTACATTATTTAAAAATGTTAAACCCACACTAGCTCAGAAGATGAAAGTTTTATTTATTTATTTTTTTAAGTTCTTGTGTGGGTTGCAAAACACTTAACTGAGAAACCAGACATGCTGGCAACAGCAATGTATTCTCTAGTGACACTACTAATAACATCCTGTTTTAAGACAATACAAAACTACCAAAGTTTTCAATTCTTTGCTGACCATAAAAATTTGCAACTGTCTATATATTTACCAACAGGCATAGTATTAGGCAATCTGGAAAAACCTAAGTCTATTTATTTTGCTGGCATACATATTTCAAAGACTACAATTTGCTCACATACATACTTTAAAGAGCATAAAACTGTAAAATATTGTCTCCAAGTTTTAAATTCAAAACAGAAGTCGTGGAAATGTGTGGCTTTATGTATCTCATTTCTACCATGCCTCTGGGGGACTGTGAAAGGTTTACTGCAAAAAGAAGGCTCTAGCTCTACATGAAATTAAAAGTAGTTGAAAGATTTGCTTCCAGACCTTGGCTCTTAGATGATCTATAAGACAGTGCTCTCATATAACGGACTTCATTTTCTTCCTCTAACACTGAGGGAATCGGAAGAAACGGTACTGAAGAACCCTTCCAGCCAGAACATTCTGTGACCCGAATGACAGAAATGTCTCCAGATACCACAGAAGGATGGTCAGACCCATACCCCTTAAATACTGCCCCCCCACACCCCATCTCTAATTTCCACTTCCTTTAATTCTTTTCTTTCTTTCTTTCTTTCTTTCTTTCTTTCTTTCTTTCTTTCTTTCTTTCTTTCTTTCTTTCTCTCAAGATTTTATTTATTTATCTGACACAGAGAGAGAAAGCATGGGCTGGAGGGAGCAGCATCGGGAGAGGGAGAAGCAGGCTTTTCCCAGAGCAGACAGCCCCATGAACAGCTCAATCCTAGGACCCTGGGATCATGACCTGAGCTGAAGGCAAATACTTCACAACTCTGCCACCTAGCATCCCAATTCTTAACGAACTTTCTAACAGAGACCTCAGACTGAGGAAATTGGAAGCTTATTTGTTTTGAGAGGGGCCATGGGAGAAAATCTTAATGCGGACTCCCTGCATAGAGCCCCACACAGGACTCAATCCCATGACCCATGAGATCACGACCTGAGCTGAAATCATGTATGATGCTCAACCCACTGAGCCAAACAGGTGCCCTGGAATTGGAAATTTTTAATCCTACTACCAGATAAACTGAAAAGGGGAGAAGAGCAATAATTCCAGTTTACAAAGGCAGAGGTTTTTTCTGGCATGTCAAATTCCCCAGTGATATTGGAGCCTCTAGTAACATTACTAGTAGTATTATACAAATCCTAGGATTATATAAATATAAATTACATTTAAATTTATAATTATTACTCTGAAAAGTGATAAACTCTGATCAAGGTCCGTTTAAGATTAACTTGATAATTTTAAATGGAGAACTTTACCTACAATGGGAAAAGCCGTCTTTCTATTTTCAAAAATTATCGGGTGGAGAATAGACTGGAGATGAAACCCAATGTGCACAGATACGATCACTTAGTTCTTACAAATATCCTTGTTGTGCAGTATTGAGAAGGAAAATTCATGGTGGTGTTTTTTTATTAAATGGTATCTCTCACAATCTACATTCTTACATCAGAGTATCTGCTGTAATAACGGCCAAGAGACTTTGCTACATTGTGCTATCAAATAAAACCACCTTCTAAAATTGCTGGCTATTCTGACAGAGAGGATTTCCAATGCAACTTTGGTGTATTTCAGCCATTCACCTAACAGGACAAAGGCCAGTCCCACCTGCTTAAATATTTTTGAAGATCTAAAAAAGAAGGGACCATTAAGGGTGATGATTTTGTAAAGGAATTTAGTTACAAAGCAAGTCTGAGATGATTTAGGGGATTTAAGGCCCACGCAACATCACACAATATAAAAATCAGGAATGAGGAGTTTCTAGTGAGTGAGGCTGTAGCAGCCTTCCCAGTGAATTGCAGAAATCCGTTCATCAATGTGCTTCTCCTACAGAGGAAATTCTCAGTCATGACGGAAAACAAAAAACAAACAAACAAAAAACCTACCAAGAGCATCAAAGCTCCAAAAGTAAGCTAATACTCTTCATTAGTTTCTTACGGCTGCTGCAAAAAAATTATCACAAATTTGATGGCTTAAAACAACAGAAATTTGGGGCACCTGGGTTACACAGTCAGTTAAGTGCCTGACTCTTGGTTTTGGCTAAGGCTGTGATCTCATGGGTCATGGGATGGAGCCCCAAGCAAGGTTCTGTGCTCAGTGGATACTCCGCTTGAGAGTCTCCCTCTTGCTCTGCCCCTCCCACGTGTGCTCTCTCTCTCCCTCTCTCTCTGTCTCTAAAACTAAATAAGTCTTAAAAACAAAAACAAAAACAAAGCAAAACAAAACAACAACAACAAAAAAATCGGAAATGTATTTTTCCATAGCTCTGGAGGCCAGAGGTCTGAAACCAAGGTATTTATGGGGTTAGTTCCTTCTGGAGGCTCTGAGGAAGAATCATTTTCATGCCTCTCCTTTAGCTTCTGGAGGCTACTGGAAATCACTGGCAATCCCTGGCTTGTCGACCCATCACACTAATCTCTGCCACTGTCATCACATGGTCTGCTCCCCCGTTTCTCTGTGAATTCTCCCCTTCTGGACGTGTATGACACTAGCCATTGGATTTAGAGCCTACCCTAAATCCAGGATGAGCTCACCCTGAGATCTTTAACTATATTTGCAAAATCTTTTTCACAAATAAGGTCACCTTCACGGGTTCTAGAGATTAAGACTCAGATATACTTTTTTAGGGGCTGTGGGAATATTTACCTATGATACACTGATTTTAGGTGAAAATTTTTAAAGGTGATGTGCAGCCAAGACTTTTATTGATTTATTACTCCAAAATATGCAGGAATCCTAATGGAATTTTGTGAAGCTTATTGTTTGTTAAATGGTATATTAGTTCAGGTCCTGTGAGAAGCACATGCAAGAAACTAGAGAGACATCTGTGAAGGTCAAAGGGAAGCAGGAGTAGGCACAGAGAACAGATCTCAGTGAAGTCAGTGAAGCAGATCTAATACGTGACAAAGGGAACAAGAAGGAAGAGAACTGGGTAGCGAGGCCTTAGATATGGTGCAGCTCTAATAAAGTCTCCACCAGGCCAATGAGGAGCTCCTGGACCAATACTGCCCATTGGAAGGGTGCTATGTTAGAACTTGGATTTACCACTTCCACTGTCCTTGGTCATTGCCTGTGAGCAGTCCAGGAAGAGCATGGCCCAACACTGATAATGTACTAAGTCCAAAGTGTAATGCCTATATGATGAGGAGCTTGTTAAGAGATAGATGAAAAGCTTTCTGTCACCATTCCTCAAAGTTCCAAGAAGAATTCCAGAAGCAAAACTTTGCAAACACAGCTCTTTGGTTAGCTCTAGGGTATGTGCTGCTCTAATATATTCTTCTAGTGTTGTTGAGTATGAGATAAGGGATCTTTGTGTCTCCTAATACCACTCTTGTTAGTACAGCCAAGGGTATGGACAACCTTGAGAACATATCACATTACGGTGATACAGTATCTGCTTTGGGATGTTGATGCTCACGACTTTCCTCTAATGAAGGGCTAACTGAATGGTTGTGAAAGCAAGAAGGTACTCAAATGGGTGAGCTGGGCTGCAAAAGAGATCTCATGCTTAATAACGAAGTATGACAAAAATACACTGTTCTATACTTTTTTACTTCACTTGCAAAATTTTCATGAAGAGAACTCACCCAACAGACATCTTAGATCTCATACAGAGGCCAGATTTGCTACTGTGGACAGTAAATAATTCTGCAGAGGATTTGTTCATTGAACGATTGTTGTGAATTGGAAGAAGAGAAAGCATAAATGCTTGATGCAAATCTTCAAATGCATTTTGTTTTTTTTTTTTAAAGATTTTATTTATTTATTTGACAGAGAGAAATCACAAGTAGTCAGAGAGGCAGACAGAGAGAGAGAGAGAGGGAAGCAGGCTCCCCGCTGAGCAGAGAGCCCGATGCGGGACTCGATCCCAGGACCCCGAGATCATGACCTGAGCTGAAGGCAGCGGCTTAACCCACTGAGCCACCCAGGCGCCCCTTCAAATGTATTTTGGATCATACAGGTAAAAATCATTTGGCAAGTGTATGCGGTCATGCCATGAACATGAACATCCCCCATTAAGATTTTATCACCACTTATTCTGGCACAAGCAAAGTGCATAGAAATAGAGGAGGAATTAGAGTCTTAGGGAGCCCTATTATTGTAGTCTATGACATCAGTGGATAGTTCACAGCCATCTGTTTCCAGAGTCAAAAGCGCCAACAGCAGAAATTGTCCACTGCTTCCCTGTACTTGGACATGACCTTGTACTTGGACAGAGCCAAACCTCAGGCATTTATTCTTGCCTCTCTCCCTTCTCCCAGCTCCCTCCTGCTCATCCTTCCCCTCCAGCAAGCTGCAGCACTGACTACACCTTCCACCTCTCTGTGCACCGCTACACCTCATTCAGGAAGTCTGCAAGTATTTAATTTTAAAAACTGCCCTGTTTCTTTGTTTTTGTTTTGTTAAAGGTTATTTTTATTCATTGCATCTTCAACACATTATTCATTCTTCAAGTTTCTGCTTAGAAGTAAAAGGATATTTGTATCTAAATTTTGATATAGCAGTATCATTTATACTGCACACACAGGTGTCAGTAAGCTCGGAAAGTGCTAAATCATTGTCCAATGATTAATTGGTGCTTTAGTTGTTTTATATTACACAAAAGTCATTGCTGAGTTTTAGATATATATTTCAGTAATTGTTATTACTTGGGGTGTTTTCATAGGCAACAAATGCATTCTTATTTTCCCTATTAAAAAATAATGGCATAGAGGCCTCGACAATTAAAAAAAAAAAATTCAAGAGTCAACACATTTTCAGTAACAGATTAGACTCATATTATAAGGAATGCATGCATTAAACCTACTAAGTAGGAAAAGAATGTATTGAGTTAGGGAATTCAGGCCATGTAACTGAAGACTAACTAAAGGTAATGAAGAAGAGACAAGAGTGAGAAAAGCCAAAAATAGCACTGGAATTTAACCGAGCAGATCAGAGGATCCAGATAAATCTGAAGGGTACAGTCCACAACATCAGGTGCTGTAAATAAGGGGTCATGCCCTCAGGTTTATTCTGGCGGGGAAAAAAGTGAAATAGCCAGTAAAGAGGAGCCAAGAAACACATCATCAAAATGCCCGTACCAGACTACCAGGCCTGGAAAAGAGTATGGGAGAGCGTTTGTAGTGCACAAAAGATGAGATCATCAGGGGATGTAAGTGGACCATAAATAAAAATGATTCTACTGGCCAACATCTACCAGGAATTCTTTTGTATTGTGATTTGTCAACCTCACGATAAAAATGTGTTAATATTAGTTACACTTTCATGAACCTGCACTGCCTCCTAAGTGTTTTGTAGAATCCAGTGCAAAGCCGGGCAGAAAACAAAGCCTCGACAATACACTCATTCTCCTGAAGACAGAACTGTGGTGCATTGGTCTGAGTTCCTAGAATGTGTGACAGCCAGCTGCCTCATTTGTTTTGTGGCAATGTTATTTTCTCTCACCTGCAGAATTGGGAGGAGCACACATAAGAGTTTAAAGTGTGTCTGAATCACTGGACAGAAAAGATTGATAAGCTCTGGAGCAATCATCTTGATGTTGCTGTGATAGAAAGAGACCAAGAAAGACTAGGAAGGTATCTCCTCCAAAGTTAAAGTTGGCCGGGGGTCGGTGGGGTGAGAACATTTAGATAAAGAGAATTCCTAGAAATCCAAATAAACTCTAATTATAACCTGGCAAGAGCTTTGCCTAAGGGACACTGTCCAAGCACATACAAAATTATAAAGGAGATTCAAAGTGATTGGATATTTGTTCCACTTAAAATCTGAAATTAAAGAAAGCCAAGAAGAGGTCGCGTGAAACACAAGGTGTCAAAAATCTTAGATTTCCTCCTATTCATGCCTGAGTATACTGGTTTTGCTCCAATGTTGCTCCGTATTAGGGCATCTCATTAATGACTTTAAAACAACCGGTGTTTGCAAATGTCATTTGAATCTTTATTCAGATTATACTTGGATATCAATCATCTCTTTTTCAACGTAAGTATGTACATAGTCATATACAACAGCCTTCCTCAAATTATTACATGTTCTAAGTCTGAATTAATAAAGACGGATGGCCAACTAAGTAAAATGGGCAAAAATTTATTTAAATTTTTGAGATTAAGAAAGTAATTTGTTGTTGCCTTAGAATTCTCCACAATTTCTCTCCTTTGCTAAGTCTCCTTCACATCACAGATTGCTTTATGTCTGGCTCACACTGTCCAGACTGACATCATATTAAGTGGCATATGTTCCTTTGCCGTTAAGATGAAAGTGTCAAGATCATTGTATTTTTTAATGCCCATGAGAATTAGAACCCTAAGAACAAAAGTTGCCTATATACAAAAGATGTAACTATCCTTAATTTCTCTACCTGGAAATGACTACTATTATCACTGTAGTGATATCTTCCCAGAATTTTTGTAACATATGTGTATAAATGCAAATTGATAAAACTGGAATCAGAAGTCATAACACATGGGAGAAGGGACATGATATTTTTAAGCTGCTTTTGCACTTAATATATTTCTTAAAGTTTTCATGTTAGTAAACATAAATCCATACTATTATTAGTATTGGTTGAATTGTATGTCCTTACATAGTTGTACTATAATTCCATTTAGTAGTCTTTTGGTTATTTAAATTACCGTTAATTTTTTATTACTATTAAAAGGTAGAATAAAGATAATACACATACATCTTACGAACATATTTGATTCTATCCTTAGAATAAACTGCTAAAGGCATGGATGGGTCAAATGTTTCATACATTTTAAGGCAATTTTTACATTATGCCAATTTACATTTCAGCAAGTTTAAACCAATTTATTTTGTCATAACAGTGTATGTTATGTGTATAAGTGTATAAGAGTAAAGTATTTATTGTGTATAGAATCTGGACATAATTCAAATATGATGCAAATATATTTATAGTCTAGCTTTAATTATCATAAGCTCAAGTAAAAACTGCCACATTAATTCAGATTTCATATATCTATGAATAAATTAAGTAGACAGGAATTACTAGTGAATTCTCTGTTTCTCCTGCATTGTAATAGAGGGATTAATAAGCATCATGCTCTTAAATATTATCAAGATAAAGACACTGAAGAAAAAACGTGCTCTGAAGCAGAAAGAGGACAAGATTCAGTTAGGAGGCCTATATTACCAGAGTAAACACACTTTTTGTCTGATTTTCTTTTTTTTAATCTGTAAATATGGATGACAGATTGGGCAATTTCTAAGCCTTTTCCAGGTGTGAAGCACCATATATGCTATACACAAGCCCCATTTAGCTAATCACCATGACTTATTTTCTTAGTTTTTTTCCATAGCACCTAGCACATAAAGTACCTTGCATAAGATAGTCATTTTTATGTGTTACACAAATCATATTAAAATCTACTTTTAAATGAGTATGCTAGTCTGCTTATTAATCAACTCTCATTTCATAGGATCATATAAAAATAAAGTAAAAATTGATTTTCTAGTATTAATTACTCTATAACCCTTTGCAAAGGAAACCATTCTTCTATTTCCTTGATTATTTTTAGAAAGAAAAAAAAAGTTAATTGAGGTCTCATACAAAGTTTACTAATGTGAAATATACAGTCAACTAAGAAAGCCTTGGTTTTATATTTCTTGACTTCAGCTAAACTAGAGTCGAAGAAGGAGCTGACTTCTAACTTATGCTTTTACATTGGTAGTTCTGAATTTTAAATGTACATATTACTTAATTTTTAGAACTTTTAAATATAATATGAATTATTTAGTGGAAAGAATGAAAACATTTGTTCTTATTTTTATGCCAATTGCTTAAATTAACAAGGAAATAGAGAAAGATTTGCCATCTTTAATCAAAAGACATAGCTCCCTGTTTTAACATTATCCCATTTTTAGTTATAAAAGTACCATGATCATAACCATCACTTAAAATATGGATGAAGTAACTTAATTAAAACATTCCATCAGTACCAAAGAATATAAAATGAAAAGTAAAGGATCCCACAAACTCCAGAACTATTTTAGCCACTTCTGTTCTATTTAGCAATTTCTGTTGATTGTCACAATATTTATTACCTGATAGAAAAGAAGGTAATAATGTTGTATATGTATACTTCCCCCCAAAATACACAGAGTAGTCAATATTTTACTGGTTATATCAGTAATTATAGTTCTTCTGACTGGTATTTTACACTGTAAGTATTAAAAAACAAAAGAGACAAACAAACAAACAAAAGCCATTGTGTCTTGATTCTTCAATTTGAGAGTATCTATTGTCTGTTCTCATCTGTATGGAGCCAGAAAAATTGTTTGACCTACCTCTCTTTAATTCACTACCTTTTCTTCCAACTTTTCTTAACTACACCTTTAATTCTACATCTTTATTCTGTGATGCAGATGCTTCTCTTTCTATAATTAATGTTGTAGCTGGGCATTCGGCCACCTTAGATGTAAAAACAGGGCATGGAATACAAAGAAGTGATTGGTGCTAATTTAAGTTGGGACATTTAAATGGTGATATGACTTCTTCATGCTTTCTCTTGTTTTTGCCAGCTGGAAAATTGTAAGGACCTACACACAACCTGGAGTATGCAGGAAATGGTAGGGCACCGACGTAAAAGCAAATGACCCTCTTGATATAGAACCATCCACAAATCTAGAACATTTCGCAGCCAACTATTTTGTGATCTTTCCATTTTGGAAATTCTGGTCTCTCTGTTTTAGCATCTTAGCCCACCTTAACAAACATATTTTAATATCTTGTCTATCTGTTGACTTCTAAATTTTCAAAAAAATTTTTGTTTTACAGCAATAGGCATTTAATAGTATGATTTACTTCTTAACCAAACAGTGTGAAAAGTCCCTGTGTGACAGAGCTTGAAGGCTAGATTAAACCTGTGTCATTTGAAAAGGATATTAGATTCTATTTTCTTAAAGTCAACCCATTGTTCCAGCCATGCCATAGTTTGGTTTGGGTTGCATAGTATTTTGAGCATGATATTCTTATAGAGATTTTTTTCACAGTAACTAAATACCTTTTTAAAAATTCTATCTGAGACATTTACTAAGTGAATACTAGACCAAATATCTCTGTTATTCTTCCTTATGTTCAAACTGGATCCCTTGTTTACAGTCTGACCATTAAGGTCTTCTTCAGCTATATATATATTGTATTAACTTTTCTTTAATCCTGGCATCATAATTTTAACTTCAACGAAGTCTTGCTAATCTTTGTTTTTATTTCCTTACAGACCTATGACACAGCATTCTCTAAACTCTCACTAACAATAATACTTGAAAATGTCTCTTATTATAACTAAATCCATAGCTTAATTTAAGGAGAAATGATATTTTTTCCAATAATGAGTCTGCTTAGCCATGAATATAAAATAGTTTCTTTTATTTACTACATACAGTTTAAATATGTTTTCATCAAGTTTTTTAACTTTCTCCATTAGGTTGTTGTACATATTTTATTAGATTTATTGTCAGATACAGTATATTTTTGTTATTTTGAATAATATCTCATTTTCTAGTTGTTACTTTTCCTCTATTGGTCTAACACCAGTAACTGGTTACTTTAATTATTAATTATCAAAATATGTCCATAATATCTTTGAATTTTAAAAATAGATAACATCATCAAAATTAATTTGTTCCTTCTCTTCCAATCCTTATACCTCTTTTTCTTCTTTTCTTATTGCACTGAAAGGAACCTCCATTATAATGTTCAATAGAAATAGTGACAATGAGGGAACTGTGTGGCTCAGTTAGTTAAGCATCTGCCTTCCGCTCAGGTCATGATCCCGGAGTCCTGGGATCCAACCTGCATAGAAAGAGTCTGCTGCTCCCTCTGTCCGTTACCCCACTCATGCTTCCTCTCTCTCTCAAGTAAATAAATAAAATCTTAAAAAAATTAAAAAAAAAAAAGTAGTGACAATGAGCATCTTTTGTGATTTCCTAATTTTAGAGGGAAAACTTATAATGTTTTGCCACTGAAAATGGTTTTTATTATACTTCCCTGTTAAATACTTGTAATCTAGTTGAGAATATTTTCTTGTTCTCCTTGTTTGCAAAGAATTTTTTTTTAAGATTTTATTTATTTATTTGACAGACAGAGATCATAAGCAGGCAGAGAGGCAGGCAGAGAGAGAGGAGGAAGCAGGCTCCCCGCCGAGCAGAGAGCCCAATGGGGGGCTCGATCCCAGGACCCTGGGATCATGACCTGAGCTGAAGGCAGAGGCTTTAACCCACTGAGCCACCCAGGTGCCCCTACAAAGAATTTTTAATCATGAATATACACTGATGTTTACTGAATGACTCTTTTTCAACATGAACTTTTTATTGTAAATCGCATTAATTGTGGAGTCCTGGGTGGCTCAGTTGGTTAAGCGTCTGCCTTTAGCTTCGGACATGATCCCAGGGTCCTGGGATCAAGCCCTGGGTCAGGCTCCCCATTCAGTGGTGAGTCTTTCTCCCTGGCCCTCTGCCTCTTCCCTTGCTTGTACTCTCTTTCTCTCTCTAATAAATAAATAAAATCTTTCAAAAAATTGCATTTAGTTGCATTTTAAGTTTTAAAAACTCTTTTGTTCCTGGAGTAAATGCAATGAGATTAAAATACATTGTATTTTTTCAATTATTAATAGTAATTGACTCGTCCCTCTCAGCCCACATTCTTTATTATAACATATGCTTCATATGTTACATTCTGTAATCTATTCTTTGGATGGTTACACTAGAGATAAGACTACACTAACTAATATTAGTAAAATCTAACTTAAATAAAACCTGAACCATCAAGAGGCATTGACCATTTTAACAATATTCACCTCCTTCCCAAATTACATGCTATTTTGATTAGGATCTTATAGCTATCTATTTTTTTTGTCATCACAAGAAATCATTATTATTATTTATGTAGTTAAGATTGGTTTAACTTCCTGGTATTAGCTCTTTCCTCAGGACAACCTAGCTTCTTTGTTTCTTTACCCTTCCTGTCTCAGCTTTTTTCTCTTCTGCCCTTTGGGAATTTTCCATACTTTCTATGAATTCAATAGCATATATATTTTAGTGTATGTTTACTGTTGAAAGATTTTTCAATATGGCTAGTCTGCCACACTGATGACAAAGTCTCTCTCTCTCTCAAATGAAACAACAACAACAACAACAACAAACTATTAAAAAAAGAAGGGAGGGGGTGCCTGGGTGGCCAGTGGGTTAAGGCCTCTGCTCGGGGCATGATCCCAGGGTCCAGGTGGCCAGTGGGTTAAGGCCTCAGCTCGGGGGGCATCATCCCAGGGTCCAGGGATGAAGCCCTGCGTCAGGCTCTCTGCCTACTTGTGATCTCTGTCAAATAAATAAATAAAATCTTTAAAAAAAAAAAAAGGCCTGGCTGGCTCAGTTAGTGGAGTATAACTCTTGATCTTAGGGTCGTGAGTTTGAATCCCACATTTATGTAGCATTTACATAAAAAATATAATAAAAAAAAGAAGAAGGAAGAAAGTCTCTCATTCTTCTCCCAGAGCGTAGCTGTCATAGACTAATTTTCTGATTGCATACACTAACATCCTACATCCCTACGGTCTGTACAATGAGGCTAACAATGTACATTCCACGAGAAGGAGCAAGTGTCAGCTAATGACTCATGAGTGACTTTTATCTACATTTTCCATTTTCCCTTGGCAGTTTACACTTATTTTATCATAAGACTTTCAAAGTCTCAGAAAAAAAAAAGATAGAGTAAAAAGTAATATGATAGAAAAATATGACACTTCAAAAGCTTAGAAATAGCTAAATGGCTCTTTAAAAGCATTTCGAGGTATTTTATTATCAATGTTTCAAGAAAAGTAGAGAAAATGGCTGGAAAACCCAATCTAATAAATGCCTTCACTCCCTCCTTTTTTAACATCAACTTTTCATTCAATGTATTTTTAAGTAGAACATTTTGGCTTTAAATATTGACTCTTTCCATCTAGTTCATTGAAAGCACACACACACACACACACACTCTTGACATATTTTTTTTTTTTTGCCATAACCATATATATGTGTGTGTGTACGTGGCAAAAACCTTATTGCAATTCACAGTTAAATTACATTAAATCTATTCACTGCTGTACTTTTTGTTAGAAGATCAGAAAGAGCACAGAGGTCTCCTCAGAACTGAACTAGAAATCTAAGGCCACCTGCATCAAAAATATGTGGGGAAAAAGCACATAACGGGAAGACTGTAACACAAAAAAACTTAAGTCTGCTCTTCTAAGCTGAAATTCTGAAATAGAAAATCAAATATTGAATCAGAACCTCAAAATATATAGCTATTGTACACTCCACAGTCATGAATAAGACTATTTCTGAAGCACCAGATTAAACCAAACATTTATTTCACAATCCAAAATTTAGAATTACTCAAATGTATCTGAATACTATTGGAAAGCACAATATTCGGATCTGAAAGGAAGAAGGATTTTTCTTTTTCCCAACAGCTGAAAGATCTAAGGGTGAAAGAAAGCTAGTTACAGTTCTTTGTCCCACAATTCCAAAGAATTATTTACAAAATTTTTTGTAAATAATTTTTTGAACTCTGTGGCAGGAAATCATTGGTGAGAGTCATCTTTCTCTTTTTTCTTCTTCATGATATTTGTATGCAATTGTACAAAGATCTCCTGTGTTATAAACTTCATAGGAAGTAAAGGTTAGAAAATTCCGAGGAAAATGCACATGCACGCACATACACACAAACACACACACTTAAAATGTTATAAATATGGCTCAGGTTGATGGCAAAGACTACCGTTGGAGCAGAAGAAAGAAGACATGCCCTGGGCCTTTAGGAGCACTCCAATCAGTTATAAGCCTCTCAGAACACTGGCGGGAAAGAGGCAGACTGGTATCTCGGATCCCAGGCAAAAACTTGCCGCTCTTGGGAGAAGAGCACATCAAGCTCTAACAATCAGAGCATTGTCCTGATACAAAGCAGAGGTCTGCTAACTCTGGAGGAAGGTCAGGAGCCCCGAGAACAACCCCAACCCTGAGGACCCGCTCTGCAGATACTTCCTCAGTCTGAGAATGCTGCAGATGGTATGAAATCTTCCACTGCCTTCTCTGTCCCACCTAAAGCCATGGGTGTGAACCATGCCTTTTATTTTCTGTAGTCTAATGTTTTGGTATCCTGGGGCCTTGCTGAACCAGAAAGGACTGTCCCTTCTTTAAATGGTTAGCTAATTCCTAGAGATAGCAAAAATCTTGCCTATGAGCATACCTTTTATATACAAACGAATCAACCCAAACCTTATACCCCAGTCACCTCCTTTATCAGGATCTTACACCCTGGGCCACTATCTATCTGTTCTAATTACTCCAGGGCCGAGACAGCCCCCATAACCCAAAGCCTTCTGAAATGACTCAAATTTAAGCAACCCAATACCTGCTCATGCTGTCTCCCCCATTCCTTCACAGAGAAACCATAATAATAATAGTTGGCCCCGTTTTCTTGTCACTTCCTTTGCCTCGTGACTGATCATGGTCCTTCCCCTATGGCAAGTGAGCCTCTTTTCCTGGGATCTGTGAGCACAACTAAGTACCTTCTCAAGGGCAATCATTCCCTGATCCGTTGGTCTTGCCAGGCTTCAATAACAGTAGCATCCATTTTTAAAAACCCTTGATAACAAGTAACATACAACAGCAGCCTACTTCTGAAGGATGTGAAACACCACAGAGAATCTGCTCTCTGGGGTCGGCGAAAAGACGGCAGTGTAGCAAGGACGCTGAGCAAAGTCCTTCAGTATTCCAGACCTGACCTTTAGTACAAAATGTTGCAGCTTATCACTGGAAGAATTTTTTCAGTGAAGCACTTAAATTTGAGATAATTATGGAGTTCCTATGTAACTCTGAGACAGGCATCTCATTGTCTTCTCCTTAGGTTTCCTCAATGATAGTATCTTGCAACGATATAGTACAATATCTAACCAGAAGAGTGACATTGACAGTCAAGGTACAGGAGAGTTCTGTCACAAGAAGTCCTCATGCCCTTTTATAGCCATATCCAATTTCCTTCAGCTTCTGTCCCCTCCTTACCCCTGACAATCAGTCATCTGGTCCTCATTCCCATAATTATGCCATTTCAAAAATACTGTATACATGGAATCTCACAGCATGTAAGATTTTGGATTGACTTTTTTCTATTAGCAATATTTCCTGGAGATTCATCCAGGTCATTGCATGATTCAACAGTTTTTTTATTTTTATTACTGAATACTATTCTTAAGGTATGGAGCTACCACAATTTGTTTAACCATTCAACAGCAGAAAGACAACTGGGCTGTTTCCAGGTTGGCTATAACACTACTATAAAGATTTAGGTACAGATTTTTATATGAACATAGCTTCATTTCTCAGATAAATACCCAGGATTACATCTGCCGTGTCATATGGTAGTTATATGTTTAGTTTATTAATAAACCACCAGACTATTTGATAGAGTAGCTGTACCATTTTGAATTCCCACTAACAACAGATGAACACTTTCTCTACATCTTCTTCAGTCTGTGGTGATGTCACGATTTTTTTGTTTAGCTATTCTAATAGGCAAGTAGTGATACCTTGTTTTTGGTTTGATTTCCATTTCCCTAATGGACAATGATGTTAAAAGGTCTTCATGTGCCTCTCTACCATCTGTATATCCTCTTCAGGGAAATGCCTATTTATGTCTTTTGCCCATGTTCTAATTGGAATATTTAATTTGTTTTTCACCGTCGAGTTTTAAGAGTTCATTATATATTTTAGATACCAGTCCTTTGTTGAATGGGTTTTGCAAGGATTTTCTCCCAATGTGTAGCTTATCCTTTCTTCCTCTTACCAGGGTCTTTTACACTCCATAAGTTATTTCGATAGAGTCTATTTTATCTATTTTTCCTTTTATGAATTGTGCTCTTGACATCAAGTCTAATAAATAGCTGCTTACCACCGTATCCCAAAGATTATTTTATATTTTCTATTGCCTGATATTTCCATAAGGATTTGCATTATATTTATGAGAGATATTGCTCTGTAGCTCCTGGGGCTTTTTGATTATTGGAAGAGAATGTATACAATTGGGGTTATTTCTTTAAGTGTTTGATAGAATTCTGCAGTACAACTGTCTGGGCCTATAGATTTCTTTGGGGGAGCTATTAAACTATAAATTGAAATAATTTCATAGTTACAGAGCTATTCAAATTATCTCTTTCATATTGATTACATTATGACATTTGTTTTTTGAAGTCTAAGTTATTAAACTTACGTGTGTAGAGTTCAACTCTCTAATATGACATAAGTTGCAAATTAAAATTTTTAAAGCAGCTAAAATAATATACTGCTACATGTCTAAGTGTTTTGCAGAATGTTTTCATACATTATCTCATTTAATTATCATATATACTGCTTCATGTAGCTATAGCTGTGCTAGTAAAGAGACTGAGGCTTCCTGAGAACCCAGTTTTTCCAAGGCCATGTAGAAAAGAGGCAGGAAAGCAGCAACCCGACTAATCTACAGGTTTTCCATGTATTTTTTTTACTGTATTCCTTATACAAATATGCTATGCTATGCTAATATAGGATTTTCCAAAACTTTACACTTCAAGGAGAGTAGGTAATGCATGTAAATAAAAAATGCAACCATGTGTTTTAAAGGATGACCTTCATGGGGGTGGATGGTGACGGGAGCAAAAGCATGAGAGAGTAACACTAAGAAGCCCAAGAAGGCGCAAACCAAGTCCTTGGAAACAAGGGAAACACAATATAGGTGGAATGATTAGCTTTGTTTTGCTGATATCAACAAATAAATTTTAAATAAATAGGGAAACAATTTGGGCATCTTAAACACTAAGTCTTTCATCTATTTCTCGGAAAGGTTCACCTAAGTTGTCTTCAGCTTTACAGGATAGTTTCCAGGAGAAATTAAATATAAGCACACCTGTTTCCTTATTGGCTATTCCATTGTCAAATGTTCCAAAATGATTAAAAAAAAAAAAAAAAGAGCAATAAGATGAGTCATAGATCAGAGGGCACCTTACCAGTTGAAACTGTCTAAAGAATATTCTGACAGTTTTCAGGGCTGTATTACTTAAAATAGCCTACGAGATGGGTGGGGTTGTTATTACTGTTCTAGGAATAGATTTAATTACAAATGGGAGGAAGCCTTGACAGAATTCTGATTGATAGTCGTTCAGTCATTTACCTTGTTTCAGACCTATCATTTGCTTTGCCTCCCAGAGCAAAATGTTCTAATAGTCACCAGATATGAGAATGAAGAGGTACAGCAGCTTATTCATGCCACTCTAACCCCCAGATCCAATTAGCAGTCAGCCTTGTCATGTCGCTACCCTTCTAAGCCTTTCTCTGTCACATGCAGTTCTGTGGCTCTGATTAAAAACAGTGGGTGGCCTTGATCACTTAAGATGCTTCTTATAAAATCATTGGGAACCTAGCAGAGAAAGAGAATGAGACCCAACTGAAGGATAGAGGCTGCATAATAGTCCAAAAGAAAACTACATTGATATATGCCAAGAAAGGCATTTTCGTCCTGAACCATTCATTAACAAGATTAGAGGAGAAAAATGAAAAAACCCGATTAATTCTCTAATTTTTACACTATTAACTTGAACAATACAATACAGAGAAGAAAGAAAACATAATTATTGTGGCTACTATATAATGATCTTCTTAGGTACGTATCATTTTCCTCAATTTACAAAGGAGGGAAATGAAGATCAGAGATGCTATACAAGACGCTATACAGTCCTGGGTCCATCAGCAACAGAAAAGACTTCAAATCCAAGTCTCCTTGATTCTAATGGCCAGGCTACATTTTTTTCTCCCAAACCTATACTATATAAATCTATTTTTTTTAAGCTTATCAATTATCTTCTTAGCTTTTTATTAACAACACCTTCTTTAAATCAGGCTGCTAGATCTCTGAGTTACCTATTCAAATTATTTTGTTCCTGTAATTATGGATAAATGAGGTAAATTTGATTAACTACCAGTAATGAAAGAAGAACAATGCCCAATTAATAAAACAAATATAGATCGCCTTTGGGGATTGTCAACAAAGGACTGGTAGAAATTTCACTTGGTAATACAAAATACAATGTAGCTATAAAGAAACAATCAGAAAGGTCTCTAGATACTACTAAAAAATAGTTATAAGATTTAAGTAAAAAGGCAGAATACAAGAGAATGTATATACCTCAGAGAAATCTTAAGTAAGGAGGAAGAAGGATAATAATATATATTAGGTTTTGCTTTGCAAAAAGAGACCCTGGAAAGGTAAGTAATAAACTAACAAAACCAGTTAGCAATGGAGAACCAGTGGTGACAAAAGATATGAAGCGGGGACAGCTTCACATTCTTACAGAAATTCGACTTTTCAGATTATTCCCTTCTTGATAGTTTTGACTTTCAAACCATATACATAATTCCCTTATTCAAAAATAATTTAAGAAAAAAAAAACGGAAAGAACCCACTTTACATTGTCAGAAGAGTTATCCCGGTAGTAGTTGGGGGTATCTAGCACCAAGGTCTCAGTACCTTACTGTTCTGCTTAAGTAAAGGGTAAGGAGACCCAGATGAAATTTTAAGGTGAAACACTGGGTCAAACAATTCTAAGTTTAAATTCTAGCCTCCTTGTTTGCTAACTATGTAATATTTGCAGGCTGCTTAACATCTCGGAGTTTCAACCATATCATTTGCAATAATAATGGTATCGACTCCAAAAGGATATAATGAAAATTAAATAAAATAATGAACATAAGGTACTTGGATATACAAATTGTTTGATGAGAATTAAGAATTTCCATCATTCTCATCACCACTCTCATCAGAGAAGCAGGAAGGAAATGAGGGGACAACTCTTGGAATCTACCCAAAGAAGGACAGTGAGACTAGGAAAGTCTCAGATCTGGTAGTTGGACAATGATAATGATAGGCTGAACTAAAGAAAGGGTTTCATATTCTGAACAAAATCCACCTTTTCCTAATGTTTCCATAATGACAACACTGGTGGCTTAAGTTATCTTCATATTTACAGTAAAAATAGGCTGGCAGAAAAAAAAAAAAAGGCTGGCAGACTCAAGTCAAAAATGGGACACGAAGTTAAACAAAAACCTAACTTTGAAAGTTATTATAAATGTAGTATTAGAATACATTTGGTTTGTTTAATATAGTCACACCTCTTTTTTTTTCAAAACAGCTTTAAAATAAAAGTACCATATCTGTAGTATTATCATTAACCCTTTCATCCTTTCTCAATTGAAATTTTTTAATTCAATCCACTAGAGAAACTTCCCCCATGGGAACATAATACTGATCTTATAGAAAGAAATTTTATAGGCAATTTATTCCACTTTAAATTTCTTGAATTCTTCAATTAAGAATATACAAATTAAAGCTGAAGAAAAATGTTCTTCTGCAGAAGCACTAACAGTCTAATTAAGGAAAAAGGAAAGCACAGGTATGTGAAAATATACCCAAGACACAAAAGTTATGTGAGAAGATCACCGAGATCCTTGAAGAAAGACTGTACATTCCAACCATACTTGAATATGATACATATTTTAGAGTAAAGAGGAAAGTAAAAAACATAAGAGACAATAGCTAGAGAAGCTTCTCAGAATTCCTAAAGGAAAAATGGGCATTGGTTATTCTACATGAACATTAAAGTGAATCTTAGGAAAAATAACAAACATCCTTCTGGTAAATGGCTGTTGAAAATACATTCTATAGGAAATGTTATACGAAAGTACTTAGAGTCAGAAAAGACAGAATTGTGATAATGGGATGTCTCTCCTCATATGACCTTATCAGGACAAACATGGCATTCAACCACTAGGGTCCCAAGAAAATATTCCTGCCTTTTTCCCCACACTTCTCACTTGTGACACTCAAATACTCTATTTCCCTTCTGCTATCCAGAAGGACCCTGCTTTGCCTTCTGTCTGGGATTCTGAACCTCGTTAGAATATTCACCTTTAAGAAATCAGGGAAGAGGCGCCTGGGTGGCTCAGTGGGTTAAAGCCTCTGCCTTCCTTTCAGGTCATGATCCCAGGGTCCTGGAATCGAGCCCCGCATCGGGCTCTCTGCTTGGCGGGGAGCCTGCTTCCTCCTCTCTCTGCCTGCTTCTCTGCCTACTTGTGATCTCTGTCTGTCAAATTAATAAATAAAATCTTAAAAAAAAAAAGAAAAGAAATCAGGGAAAATTATATACTTTTTAAATTATCACTCAAACATTTTATCTAATTAGTAGATAATCGAGCCCAACATGGGGCTCGATCTCACCACCCTGAGATCATTACCCTGAAATCATGACCTGAGCAGAAATCAAGAGTCAGAGGCTACCTGACTGAGCCACCTGGGGGACCATAACCGTAATCTAATTTTAAAGGAGCCATCATTTCTACAGGTTTTTTTGTTTTGTTTTGTCTTGTTTTTTGCCTGTCTCATTTTTTTTTTGTTATTAATTTTATAAATGCAGTTCTTTTCCTGCAACAGTCCATTACAATCAGCAGGAATGTGGAGCTGTAGCATTTGTGTTGGGAGATCCATTAAAATCTAGCCAGCTAAATATTCGAAGGGTCAAAAATATTATTTGGCTTCTCAGCCTATTTTTTGATGACTCAAAAATATTATTTTTTTATTTCTATGAATTTCTATGACTATTTCTTTAAAACCTTTACTTGTTACCATTCTTAATGTAATTAATTTATAAAACAATGTTGAATTTTTACCCTATTATGATGGATGAAATTACCATTCTATTAGAAATATTTCATATGCACAGAAGTTTAGAGAATAAAATCATGAGCATCTGGGCAACCACCATGTAGATTTAACAACTGTTAAAATGTCATGTTTTTCTTCAGTTCCTTTATAAAAATCAACATAGAAATTACAGATTTACTAAAACCTGCATCCACATTGCTCTCAGTTCTATCTGGAAATAACCACAGTCCTGAAACTGAAGTGACTATTCATCATCCTGATTTTTCATACAATTCGATGTACATTTAGAAAGAACATTTATTTTTTCTAATATTTGCATAAAAGTTTTCATTTTCATAAATGTTTTCTTCTGTTTGTCTCATTCATGAAATAAAAAATAAACTATAAGCATAATGAAAAAATGCAGAAATGACTGCTGAAAAAGAAAACATAGGGGCGCCTGGGTGGCTCAGTGGGTTAAAGCCTCTGCCTTCTGCTCAGGTCATGGTCCCAGGGTCCTGGGATCTAGCCCCCTATCGGGCTCTCTGCTCAGCGGGGAGTCTGCTTCCTCCTCTCTCTCTCTCTGCCTGCCTCTCTGCCTACTTGTGATCTCTGTCAAATAAATAAATAAAATCTTAAAAAAAAAAAAAAAAGAAAACATATACGGAAGGTGTGGAGTACATGAGTCAGACATAGGTTGCAATTCAAATACAGGAATGAATACAGGCCTCTTGGACAAGGAGTCATCAGCAAACATTTTAAGAGGACAGAGGATAATTTACTTTCCACATCTATTATTACATGGGTTTAGATTTTTCAATACAAGGATTGAGCCCTCTTTATCTTTATTAATGCTTTTATCTATTATTGCTGTACTCGCTAATTTATGTGTGCATGTGTGTGCAAGGTATAAAAAGTGATTATAATTTAAGTATTTCTGCCATTCTTTTATTTTTACCTTGTCTTGCTTTTGTTCTTTTATGTGGTTTTGGTTTATTTAAAAGCATTAAATGGCACTCTTTTTTTCCTTCAAATTTGTTAGACACTCTCCCTTCATGACTAAATTAATCTGTTTGAATTTATTATGATTTTTTATTTAAGATTTTTATTTATTCGACAGACAGAGATCACAAGTAGGCAGGGAAAAAGGCAGAGAGAGAGGAGGAAGCAGGCTCCCTCCTGAGCAGAGAGCCCGATACGGGGCTTGATCCCAGGACCCTGAGACCATGACCTGAGCAGAAAGCAGAGGCTTTAACCCACTGAGCCACCTGGAGTCCCTAAGATCGTTTTTTTTAATTGAAATTATTTCTATTACCTGGCATGTGTGTGTGTTTGTGTGTGTGTTTCTTAACTCATTTAGTATTCCTTTCCAACTTTTAAGAATACGGTTTTATTTTTTTATCATTTACTATGATCTTTGAAACTACGTATCATTTACTAAATCTTTGAAATGATTTTTATCATTTACTATGATCTTTTAAAAGCGATTACTTGTTTACATTTAATATAATCAATATAATTTTCTAACAATGTCTAAAAGAGTTCAACAGTTCTATTACTGTTCCAAAAATTGTTCCTAGCATAGTCACAAGTGAACATCCCCCTCATTTCCCTTGTAACTAGTGTCTAGAATTTTAGTACTTTCTTTTGAAACATAAAAATATCCCTAATTATTATTTATTCCACTAAATGATGCATTACATTGACAAGCATTACATGCGTTTATAGCTTCCCAGTGACTAATTCTTTTCCCCAAAGACTGCTTTCATTCTTTACAGGTCCACATGCTTTTGTTTCACTTTAATTTATTATGTCTTGTTGCTGCTGCTATTTATTAATTCCATTTCTTTTTTTTTTTAAGATTTTATTTATTTATTTGACAGACAGAGATCACAAGTAGGCAGAGAGGCAGGCAGAGAGAGAGAGGGAAGCAGGCTCCCCGCTGAGCAGAGAGCCCAATGTGGGACTTGATCCCAGCCAGGACCCTGGGATCATGACCTGAGCCAAAGGCAGAGGCTTTAACCCACTGAGCCACCCAGGCACCCCTATTAATTCCATTTCTTTCTCTCTTTGAGAACTTTCAGTCATTATAAAATTATTATAATTCTTCTCTTAAAGCTGATTTTCAGTGGTGGTTTCCTGTTGACAGGTTTTTCCTACTGGTTACCATTCTTTGATTTCCTAAGGGAGATTTTGAGTAGAAGATTTTCTTTCTCGTTTTATGCTCACCTCCTCCTTTATAGAAGTTTATAGTTATCTCCACTCAGTCCTGAAGCCCACCGCCCCAAAATAAGACTCTGGCAGTGAACTACCAACAGAGAGCTACCACTATGCAACTCCAATGGACTCTTTTATTTGAATACCCCTGGATAACTGAGTCATAAACCAGCTACCACTGGAGGCTGCGGCCTTGGGAAACACCATCCAACAGTGGGAGTGAGAGTATCACGGAACAAGTCACCAACCCTAAGGGTGGAATCACTGTAAGATCCCATTGTTTTGTTCTTCCAGGTACACGCTGGTCCAGGCAGCAAGGACATCAATTTCAGCTTCTTTTCACTAACCAGTTAGACTAACCATAGCACGTCGTTTCTAACTTTAGACACATTTCTGAGAGCTTACCTTTTGTGGAGTTCTCTTTGTACCCATTGGTACGCAGGAACAAAAATCTTGGCTCTTAACGTTTTGAGTCTAAAAGCCAAGCCCAGCATGCCTGCAGACTTAGTTACACAAACTATTTTATGTTTCCTTCTAGCTTTTAGCCCATGAAGATGTGTATCTTATGTTTTAGATAAAGTATAATTAGGTTTTCAGTTTTGAATATCTAATTTATCTAATTTATCAACATTAGTAATAAAAGGGTGTGAAGTTAGCATTCCGTCTTGAGAAGAATTCCAAGGAAATGTTCTATATGATTCTTTCTGATTCCCAAACATTATAAACCTCTAACTCTTCCTCCCACAGTTATTTTACCAAGAAGTCTCAAAACTTGAATCTAAAGTGTACTGACATATTTTCAATTAAATTAGATCCTGTATTTGTAATTATGCTTTAGAAAATATCTGTATACCAACTGAAATCATTTCAGTCTATTGCAGCTTTGTCTTTTTTTATTTTCATGTAATAAATTCATTATTTTTTCTATATGCTAGGATATTAAGATTAATGGTTTCTCATATTTTATTCTAAAATAGCTGAATTTTTTTTTTTTTTTACAAATTTATATTACAAAATGACATGGTATTTCCTACTACCTCATCACAGGTGTGCAGAGCACTTTTAGTTTCCACTCTTCTTATAACCATAGCTTAATCTGTAGTCTTCCTGAGAGCTAACTTAACACAACACACTGTATTGTGAGGTCCAGAAAGATCAAAAAGTATTTTGGGGGTACTTGGGTGGCTCAGTCAGTTAAGTGTCAGACTCTTGATTTCAGCTCAAGTCCTGATCTCCGGGGTGTGAGACTGAGCCCCACTTCGGGCTCTGTACTCACAGGGGAAACTGCTCCTCACCCTCTTCCTCTCCCTCTGCCCATCCCCCACTCTCCTTTGCACATGCTCTTTCTCTCCCTCACTCAAAAATTAAAAAAAAAAAAAAGCCTATTCTTTATGTAGTTTATATTTGGATAATTCTAATTAATACTCTTTCTTGCCTAGCACTGTACTCTATGCACTGATTTTACAGCTACAGATCCTTCCCTAAAGTTCTTGAGAATAATCTGGGTGTTTGTAGTTAAGATCATGACATAATATCTAGTTCTTCATTACTAGTTATGTAAATACGTGATTCCAAACAAAGGGAACCATAAACACAGATGGGCAGTTGGTCATTGTTTTCTGCCTTATAAAAATATATGGATGGCACTTCTATTGCTATAGTTAGTAAAGTGAAAACTATAAAATACAGTATTGTACTCACATTCTTCTTTTTTAGAGAGAGAGAGTGCATGCCAACGGGGGTAGGAGGAGAGAGGGATAGGAGGGAAGAAGGGCAGAGAGAGAGAGAGAGAGAGAGAGAGAGAGAATCTTAAGCAGGCTTGGCACTCGTACAGAGCCAGATGCAGGAGCTCAGTCTCATGACCCTGTGATCATGATCTGCGCCCAAAGTAAGAAAGAGTTAAAAGTGCCCCTGTACTCACATTCTTAACTCACCCGGCATCTTCGTTGTTAGTGAATAGTGTCCCCCATGCTTTCCCATAGTGGCTTCTAATTGTCACATCTTATTTCCCATAGTGACTACCTGGTATATTTGCCTCCTTAGTATTCATAAGCTACCTTATCCTTTCTAATAAAATACCAATTTCCTTCAAAATTCCACTCTGCTCTTACTCTCTGACTGTGTTATCCCAGAGGTCCTTCCTATCCCACGACTATTAGAATAACAATATAACCCAGGCCCAGACAATTTTTGCAGCAAGTGAGCTGAGACACCTTTTACCATCAGCAGCTCTAGAATTTTCCCTGAGCAATTAGAAACAATGGTATAGCTCTTTCTTCAGGTTTATACATAGTAAGCTTCTTATCCATCATTGCTAGAGTCACCCTGCTACCAGAAGGAAAAACAATGAAGCTCTTGAAAAGAAAAATCAGAACTGAGAGATGGAAATAAACTCCTCAGGACATGAAACCATGCGTAAAGCCAGAGCAGTCTGGAATTTTTAAAGTAAGTCCATACATTTTTTTTTTTTCTCTCTCTCTTTCTCTCTCATAGTAGCCAATTACAATATAGTTTCTCTCTGACTGCAGGAGTTTTATCTCATAGATCACATATTGTTAACTGTCCATTCTCTCCTCTGTCACCCACTATGTTGTGTTTCTTGCCAATCATTTTAGATTTAGTTCCTGCCATGCTGCCCAACTCAAATATTTAATAAACAAAAACTGCATAAAAATGAGTAAGTACTAGTTCTCTTAGCTATATGACTATAGTCATCATTAATTAAAAAAACTGAAGGGCAATTTTGTCTATAATTCTGAGGCCAATATCTTGAAATGGCACAAAATAAATATTTCCCTTCTACTCTGACCTGTGGGAGATCATTATGAAGAAACAGAGCATCAGATTAGAAAATAGCTATCAAGTATGGTGTCAAATTACATTACTAAGATCAGTATTGATGTGTATCAGAAATGATATAAATAACATGGAAAGGGATGTAATTCAAAGTCCAGGAAATACCTTATGACGTGTATTCTCTTCTCTCTACCACAGAAGATTCTGCTTTCTATAGCTACATCATCAACCAAGTATGTTACATTAGGAAAGGAGTGAGCATTACTACTTA
This sequence comes from Mustela nigripes, assembly GCF_022355385.1. Taxonomy (NCBI): domain Eukaryota; kingdom Metazoa; phylum Chordata; class Mammalia; order Carnivora; family Mustelidae; genus Mustela; species Mustela nigripes. The sequence continues at coordinate 59,571,298 of NC_081560.1, read as the reverse complement.
GCGTATATTCCTAGACTAAAAGTTCTTTTTTTGTTGGTTTTAGTTATAAAAGTTATGAAAAATTTCACATTGTGAAAAACATAACCTCAAACCAGTTTTAACAGGGGTAGTATTTTGGCATATTTGTTTATTGTTCATATATCTGGGCAGATATGTAGTCTAGGATCACGTTAAATAAATTATAGACATCATGACACCAAACCTATAGATTCTTCATTATGAAACTCCTAGGACTAAGAATAATATCTCTTACAAAGCCACCATGCCATTATGTCACCTAAAATAATTGACAAAAATTCCTAATCTATATCTAAGCCATATTCAAATGTCCTCAGTTGTCACAAGAATACCCTTCAGAGCTTCCTTTTTTAAGCGAGGTTTATGTATTGCAAATGACTGTTTAGTCTCTTTTTTGCAGACTAACAAGATTTCTGTGAAAGATGGTTACCTGAACAAATACATCAGGTTATCATTTCCTGAATATTCATCAAATACCAGGGCCAAAAAATGTTGGTATTAAATACAAAGAAAATAGTATATGAAGCACGTCATTTCTTAAGGAAGGAAAGTCCTGTACAGAAGCAGTAAATAGTTAGCAATATGAAGAGGGCACACTGGTTAGCAGGTTGGGTAAAAAGATTCCGTGCTATCCAGAAGCATGCCTTAATACTCACTAAACATTCATCACCCTCCACCAAAACTATAAAGAGTCTAAAGGAAATGTATCAAGATTGAATAGAAAAATAGAGAGACTGCACTCTAAAGGATTTCAAGGATAATAAAAGAAAAGGAGCTTGAATTAGTGATGGAGTTTTACACAGGATAAACAAAGGCTTGATGAAAATGGTAACTGTGGAGAAAAAATGAATGGAACACAAGAGATTGCAAAAAGGAAGTAGAACACGGTCACAGGTTGTTACAGTAACCCAAGTGAAAACCGATGAGGGCACAATGTTTACTTTTAATTTGTAGGTTTCATTTTGCTGAAAAGGCCAAGAGACTGTTTAGAAACAGTGGAAATTACTACACTGGGGTACAGGTACTCCAGGTCCTTACCCCAGGACTGTCACTAATTAGCTATGAGACCTCAGATAACTTGGGAAACATACCCAACCCTCAACTGTAAACTGAGGGGGCAAAATAGAGTATAATTAAGGCCCAGCTCCATGTTCATTTCAGTCGGGAATGACCCTCCCCTACCAGCCATCCCCCATTTGCACTTAGAAGTTTCTTGCAGTTTTCAAATTATGCATATAAACATGTTAATTTTTAACTGAGGTTAAAGAAAACTTTAGAACAAAACTTAAAGAAGTGGTGACTGTAAGGTAGGCCAAATTGTCTCCTAGCATTCTGTTTTTGACTATTGTGAACAAGTGTAATAAAACTACTTTAAGAGGCAAAGATATATGCGAGTATTTGTAAGAAAGTATATCTAGAAATTAAAAGATTCTGGCTAAATTATTTATATTAGACATTTAAAGATATTTTTTCACATGTGCAATTTTAATTGTGATTTAATTTACAATAGTATTAACTATTCACCTAAACATACTAGGTTTCCTGCAATAGGCTGCTGGGTCTCACTTTTGATATTTCAGGTCAAATACTACCAAAGACCATGTTTCCATGTTTTCAAGGTCAAATCGAAAGAAATGAGTGAACCATCAAGTTTAAGACTTCAAGTTCAGGGGTGCCTGAGTGGCTCAGAGGGTTAAAGCCTCTGCCTTTGGCTCAGGTCATGATCCCAGGGTCCTGGGATTGAGCCATGAATGAGGCTCTCTGCTCAGCAGGGAGCCTGCTTCCTCCTCTCTCTTCTCTCTCTCTCTCTGCCTGCCTCTCTGCCTAATCGTGATCTCTGTCTATCAAATAAATAAATAAATAAAATCTTTAAAACAAAGTTTAAAAGTTCAAGTTCAACTGAAGCTAAAGCCAAGGAGTCTGTGAATTACATCAGAGGTGTTTCATCCCCATAAACATGGAGGTCATATTTTATCTTCCACCCATGTAAGAAATGTAGAGTTTTTCAAAGAAATATTCTAACATATTTTGAATCTTCTTTTTTTTTTTTTAAGATTTTTTTATTTACTTATGTGACAGACAGAGATCACAAGTAGGCAGAGAGGCAGGCAGAGAGAGAGGAGGAAGCAGGCTCCCTGTGGAGCAGAGAGCCGGATATGGGGCTCGATCCCAGAATTCTGGGATCATGACCTGAGCCAAAGGCAGAGGCTTTAACCCACTGAGCCACCCAGGCACCCTATTTTGAACCTTCTAGTAAGTGTTCTTAAATAAAGAGTGCACAACACTGGCTTGATTTTTTTTTTTTTTTTTTTTTTTGCCCTAAAAGTATTTTGTTACTAGATTTTTAAGTTAACATTTTTTTCCAAAGTATTGACTTGAATACATACCTGACAAACAAAATGACCAAAAACATATGATACAGCAGTATTTTAGGTAATAAAAGAGTAGGGAGTGAGGACCATTGAAGGTTGTCAACTGTAGTTCTTCCCTCAAGAAAAGTTGTTTTGTTGCTTTAACCACGTATTGGAAAGTGAACAAGAGATCCTCTATTCGGCATCCCCTGGCACATTTAGGAATGTGAAGATGCTAACATGAAAACATGAAAGGTATATTTCTGCAGATTTCCAATCTCAAACTTCTTGGACTCTGTTTACTTCCTTGTTTTGCACTAGATCTGGTGCACAAGCAAATCACTGTTAAACATGTTAGAATCCTATGTTACCTCCTTCAGATCAATGAATTCCACTTCCTTTAGTCCTATATTTAAGTTTTCCCTAGAGACTTGACAGAATGTATCCATATTGCAAATACGAATTCTTTTTTATATTTAGAAACGGATTTGAAATGAGGAAGTATGGTTCTCTAAGGGTTGACTCAGAGATCAATGGCAGAAGCATTCACATGGCCACTCTCAAAATATACAATGATTTCAGAACCAAACAAATGTGCTGTGGTCTAATTTCTGGTGCTCTAGTAAAACTGAGTCACTCCTGGTTAATAATCTGTATTCTGAATGAATCTGTCTCATCCTCAACTTGTATTCTTACTGTCAGTCTCAGTTGTATTTAAATTACAACATTCTGGGTGCCAGGGTGGCTCAGTGGGTTAAGCCTCTGCCTTTGGCTCAGGTGATGAACCCAGAGTCCTATGACTGAGCCCCGCATCGGGCTCTCTGCTCAGCAAGGGGCCTGCTTCCCTCTCTCTCTCTGCCTGCCTCTCTGCCTGTTTGTGATCTCTGTCAAATAAATAAATAAAATCTTTTTAAAAATAAATAAATAAAATAAATTACAACATTCTAGGATGGCCCTCGCAGTGGTTTCAATTAATGCAAGCCACAAATGTGTGCCACAAAAGTTAGTTAAAATTTTGTAGTAGTCACATTTTTAAAAGTAAAAAGAAAGAGCTCCAATCAATTTAATGATTTAAGTATTTCCAAAATATTAACATTTCTACATGTAACATATTTTTAAATATTAGTGAATATTTATCTTCCTAAGTCTTGGATCTAGTGCTCATTTCGTATTTATGGCACATCTCAATTTGGAGTAGCCACATTTCATGTGGCTACTTGGCTACACTTGGCTACTGGCTACCATATTCGACAATGCAGTTGTAGAAATGTAATGATTTCAAATGCATTAAGCAGTGCCAAGCAAAGTACCATGAGCTTAAAGATTATTAAAATGCTCTTTGATTATAATGGTTTAACTGAAAGGTGGAGCTCTGGAGGCCCAGAACAGACCTAGTGGAAATGAGCCAGATTTCTCAGTCTCTAATACTACAAGATTGTGTTGCTTCAAAGCCAAGTAGAAAGGGCAATACTAATAACATTTAAATTGTTCTCAGTGTTTAATTATAAGGAATTATAACTAAAAGCTACAGGATAAGGAATAGTATATACTTTTAAACATTGGCTCTTGCAGAGCAAAATCCATACTTGTCATAAAATTCTTATTATTCAAAATTTTAATATTTTATTTATTCCAAATTGATAATAATAAAAATGGAGAATGAATAAATATTTTGGAGAGAAATATATAAATTATTTATGTAATTGGTTGAAACACTCTAAGATCACCCTAAGATTTCCCTGAATCAATCCTTTTCCTCCTGTTATCATTATTTCTTTAAAATTGGACCTTCTCTTTTTTGTTATTGTTGTTGTGTCTGATAGAATTTATATAACATAAAGTTACCATTTTAACCATTTTTACTGTACACTACTTAATGTGGCATTAAGCACAGTCACACTGTTGTGAAACCATCCCTAGAACTTTTAAGTATCCATCCCTAGAACTTTCTCATTCTTCCCAATGGACACACTGCACCCCTTAAACATTAACTTCCCCTTCTCCCCTCCCCCAGTCCCTAGCAGCCACCATTTTACTCTCTGTTCCTAGGACTTTGACTACTCCAGGTACCTCATACTGTCTGTGCAACAGACAGTATTTGCACCTTGGAGACTGCCTTATTTCAGTAAGCATAATCAATTCAAGGCTCATCCAAGTAGCAGCAGGTGTCAGAACTTTCTTTCTTTCTTTTTTTGAACTTTCTTCTTTTTAAGGCTGATTTTGCTTCCTACGTATAAGCTCCATTTAGCTTACACACGCATCCTCTGATGGACATTTATTTACGTGGCTTCTACCTTTTGGCTACTGTGAACAATGCAGCTATGAACATAGTGTACAAAGAGTTGTTTGAGTCATGGGTTTTCACTTTTATTACATGCCCTGATTCCGAGGAATACTTATCTTTCTTTTTTCTTTTCCCATTACACTGGCGACAGATTTCTCTTTCACACTGGAATGAAAAAATTAAATCTTTCCTCTTTGTGCCCGTGGTATACACCATCTTCCTTCTAGCAGAACAATGTACTGCCTTGACCACTTTAATTTTTTCGGCCCTTTATCCCCCAGTTCTTATTCCCCTACATTCTTCCAAGGTCATCATCCTGTAATAGAAAAGTATTTTACATGTAAAAATATCCACATAGTGCATTCCAAAAATTAAAATCTCTGTAGAATATTCTCAGCTTCAGCTCCCGGGGTCTCTGGTAAATCATGCTGCTTTCACATTTTTCTTGAAATTTATCTTGTCATGTACTCCAGGCTTCAATCTTTCAACCTTCTTCACTCTATTAGTTCTTCTCTCAGCTCCCACATGTGAACTATTCTTGGTATTAAAAACTCATTTTTAAAGCAACACAATTTCAACAACTAAAATACCAGGTAGGTTAAATTTAGCCTCGTGAAACTGCACCTTAGCAATTTTGCAGCATCGATAAGTATTCCTGTCTCTCTAGTCCTCTTCATCCTCAACCCACAACTCGCCTCGCCGTCAATTCTAATTTCGTCCTCTCTAATAAATTTGACTTTGCGGACACAACATCCAAAGTAAAAAGAAAAATGAACACAGTGATGTACCAACTACGATCTAAAAATAAGAAAACAAAGCTCATGGAATCCTGAGAATTGATGCTCATAGCAAAGTAAACCGTTCTCGAACTTTTTCAATGCCATATATAGAGTGTCCCAAAGACTTGGGAGAAGCATATGATATTTTGTTAATAACCAGAACTACTCCAAAGACCTTCACTGTCTGAATTGCTAACACATTCAGTGCTCCTTATTTCCAGCAATTTCCTTTACCAAGTCTTAGTAGGAAAGGAAAAGAAATATAGGTGAGCAGCTGTAAATAATGCAATATTTAATTTTTCCTTCAATTGCAGTAGAACTACTCTCATGTATTTAATATACCCAAGGGCATATTTCTCCCATTTGTTCCAAGTAGGAGGACTGCTCTTGGCAATATCAAGCTACCACATAAATGAAGAGCAGTGAGAAAAAGATGATATGGGGTGGGGGGGATGACATATATAGAGTGTAGCCACTCTGAGTCAGGATTTCTACTCTGTGGCTGAGAATACATGCCACAGTAAGATTTTTTTTTCAAGTAATACATCTTTTTTATTAATAAAGGACTAATTAATCTTCAAGATCACAAACTCTGATATAAATGCTTATTGTTCTCTGTTCTATTCATTGATGAATGGAGATGTGGTTGGGTTTGGAATTTTAGAGTCATTTTCCACCCATCATTTCACTAACATAACTTCATTTGCTTCTGAAACTAGTTTGGAAGAGGTAAATTATAAAACTAGACCAAACTTTCTTACTTTAGAGATTACCTGCTTAAGTACTTATAAATGTTTCCTTTATTATTCAAGTTTTAAAAATCCTGATAATACATTAGGTGTTTTTTTTAATTAGCTCTATCTAATTAACTGTTTTACTCAGAAGACTCATATTCTTCATCTCAGAAAGTCTGTTCTAATATATAGTTAACTGAAGTTTCTTCTCTTCCCTTATTCTGGCATTTCAATTATAGTATTTTATAGTTTCTCTAATCTAAGTATTTACTATCTTTTCTCTCTCATAATTAAAAATTGTGTTCCTGTTCTGTACTACTATAAATGAAACAATGCACAAATAAAATATGAACTACAGATTAATACAAATGGGTATAAACAGAAGGGGTCAGAAAAGCAGATAAAATTTTTGTCTTCTTCTCTCAAACTCACAAAACAAACTGAAGGTTGCTGAGGGGAAGGAGAGGGGGGCGGCGTTATAGACACTGGAGAGGGTATGTGCTATAGTGAGTGCTGTGAAGTGTGTAACCTGGCGATTCACAGACCTGTACCCCTGGGGCTAATAATACATTATATGTTTATTAAAATTTTTTTAAAAATTAAAAAAAAAAAACCTTTTGTCTTCTTTTGTCTGTTGCTTCTTTGTTGTTTCCTTGTTTCCACCTGGATTGTGGCTGCCTGTCTGGTTAGAACCGCTGGTTGTCACTATTCACCACAGGGCAGGCACCGTCTGACCTGCAGGTATACACTCCTGGGTATTTACCCCAAAGATACAGATGTGAAAAGAAGGGCCATCTGTACCCCAATGTTCATAGCAGCAATGGCCACGGTCGCCAAACTATGGAAAGAACCAAGATGCCCTTCAACGGACGAATGGATAAGGAAGATGTGGTCCATATACACTATGGAGTATTATGCCTCCACCAGAAAGGACGAATACCCAACTTTTGTAGCAACATGGACGGGACTGGAAGAGATTATGCTGAGTGAAATAAGTCAAGCAGAGAGAGTCAATTATCATATGGTCTCACTTATTTGTGGAGCATAACAAATAGCATGGAGGACAGGGGGTGTTAGAGAGGAGAATGGAGTTGGGAGAAATTGGAAGGGGAGGTGAACCATGAGAGACTATGGACTCTGAAAAACAATCTGAGGGGTTTGAAATGGCGGGGGGGGGGGAGGTTGGGGTACCGGGTGGTTGGTATTATGGAGGACACGGATTGCATGGAGCACTGGGTGTGGTGAAAAAAAATAATGAATACTGTTTTTCTGAAAATAAATAAATTTATTTTTAAAAAAAAGAATAAATTGACAAAATCACAATTGTGGTGGGAGAGTTTATATCTCTTCCACTCAAGAACTGATAGGACAATCCAATAAAATTATTATGATATAGAAATGTAAAGCATGTTTATGGAGAAAAAAATCTCATACACAACAGAATAACTATGTTCAAGTACATATAGAGATTTATAAAAAATGACCATATATTAGACCAGGAAAGATACCTCTTCAAAAAAAGGTTAATAGCCAGATATCAAAATGGAAGAGAATATTTGCAATGTGTAAAACTAAAAAAATAGTTCATAACTACAGCTCACTGCCTAATACAGTAGCCATTAGCCACAAGTGGCTATTGAGCACTCAAAGTGTGGCTAGTCCAAATTGAATGGTACTATAAGTTTAAAATACAAACTGGACTTTGAAGACTTAGTATGAAAAAAAAAAAACTGGCTGTTTGTATGTTGAAATGAAAATATTTTAGATGTATTAGGTTAAATAAAATACATTATTAAAAATTAAAAAAAAATTTTTTAAATCTTCATTCAGGGCCTCCCACTGCCCATGCCTCTTACACCAGAAATGTGGCTCCAGCTCTCCTCTCTTCTAGGACCCTAAGCTAGTGGGCCTCTTGCTCCAAGGTCCCTTACCACCCTTATTACACTCTAGGGTGTGACATTTGTATAAGAGTTCAAGCCTGGCAAGCTTTCACTTAACCTAGGACAAACTCATTCATCCTTGCTATGACAAAAAAAATAACATACATATCTGCCCATCTTTTTCCAGCTACTCAGACTTCACCTAATTGTTCATTCTCTTGCTCAGGTAGTATATGGCACTTACCAAGTCCACTGTCTAAACCAAGATCCCCAGAGAGAAATAGGTTTTGTTCTCTTCCAGCGGCCAGCTTGATCTCTAGGAGGCTTTGGAGACCCAAGCCCCTGGCATTCGTGTTGGGGAGTGGAGGACTTCAAACCACAGAACTACTCACCAGGCAGGCGCAACACTCCCTCTCTCCACCCTTTGTTACTTCCTTATGTCAATAATAGCACAAAAAGGGGTCATGAGATCGCAGACTGTACATAATCATGAAAAGAAAGGAAGGTATTAGGAACATACTGTAAAAGACAATTCCCTGAACTAGACATTGAGCACCAGGGATGGATAACCTCAGGTTAAACTGAAGTAAGGCACAGCTAGGTGGTTCAATCAATTAAGTGTCTGACTTTGGCTCAGGTCATGATTCTCAGGGTCCCTGGATCAAGTCCCATGTCAGGCTCCCTGCTCAGTAGGGAGTCTGCTTGTCCCTGTGCTCCTCCCCACTGCCCCCTACCCTGTCCCGCTCAGGCTCTCTCTCTTCAAATAAATGCATAAAATCTTTAAAAATAAAATAAAATGAACGGAAGGAGAAAGATCAGATTTTAAATATAAAAGGCTTACATTGCAGGCTATTAAAATTTACTTATAGGGACGCCTGGGTGGCTCAGTTGGTTAAGCAGCTGCCTTCAGCTCAGGTCATGATCCCAGCGTCCTGGGATCGAGTCCCATATCGGGCTCCTTGCTCCGCAGGGAGCCTGCTTCTCCGTCTGACTCTGCCTTCCACTCTGTCTGCCTGTGCTTGCTCTCGCTCACTCTCTCTGACAAATAAATAAAATCTTTTAAAAAAAAAAATAAATAAATAAAATAAAATAAAATTTACTTATATTCTATATCTGTAGAGAATAGCTACAAAGTCCCTCTGCATGTTTATTAGGAATTACCTTTATATTCCTTTTCATTCTCTACTAGGTTGCCATTTTGCCTCAAGTTTTTCCCATCCCTTATCTGTGTTGTTGGCTGGCAGCTACTGAAACCATCATTGTTCATTGTTACCAGTCCCTAAATGTTGTTTAAGCAGGAGAAACTGTGGTCACTGGTCAGAACAGCAAGTGAATAAAGAACATGGACCTTGGAATCAGACACACAGAAGTTCCATTTCTGAATGCATGTTATAGCTGTGCCACATCTCTAAATCTTAATTTCACTGGCCTAAAGAATAGCATAAATAATACTATTTCATAACTTTGATATAAAGAGTAAATGAGGTAATGCGAGGAAAGGATACAGCACAATATTACATGTGTGGATAAACACTGACTATTATTATAGAATAACACATTCTTCATCAATGCTTTTATTGGAATAGCAAAAATTTTAAAAAATCTGAACGAGCATACACTGATAATAACAATCATTTTCTCTATGTATCCAACATACTATGCAAATGCTATTCAAGAAAGAACTCCTGGTGAGGAGTTTGCTTTTATGTTCTATGCTGCTGGTAGGACACACTTAACAACTAAAAACCCAAACACTATTGACATGGTTTTCTGTCTATAAGATGCTCTTTTTCTTAACATGCTTCAATATTTGTATTTTTAATTTCCTCACTTCAAATTCATGCAAATTCAACTGAGCCTGTTCTAGTTTGAAATTCTAGGAAATAACTAATGGCTGAGCATATCATGAAGTGCATCTCCAAGTTACGGTAATTTGATTATAATCTGTCAAAAATCTTAACCTTCACTTCTGATGATACCAGTTTACAGCTACTTGTACCAGCACAAATATGTAACTAAATGCCATTGGGATAGTTTAAATTATTTGTCCCAAAACAGTGCAACTCACAGTCTGGTAAATGTTGCAAATTTTAATTTGCTAATCATAATACTAATACATGTCCAGTTACACTATAACAAGAATTAAATTACAAAAAGCCCAGGTACAAAATCTGGCTTTCATTTAAAATGAAAATGATGAAATCAAGCCAGACATGATTGTATTTTTAAAAGTCAAACGAACAACCAAATAGAAATAAAAGCAGAAAAGCTTCTAAGAGATTAACTATGGTAAAAATGATCAGGAGCAACCTAAATAGTAATTTTTAAAAAAACTGAATAAACATGGAATTTTAATCTGAAAAGTTTAAAAAATGTTTTCTTTTTTGAGGTGTCTAATATCTATGCTTTTGCAGTAATTTACCCATTTTTAGAATCTGAATCAGAGTTAGATATTTTAATTAACATACATTTTTTTCCCTTCTTACCAGGGAAATGCATGTTTTCATCTAAAATAAGCACAAATGACACAATGTTTAGATTATATTGTCAAAACCAATTGTCTGCTTAGTGTCTGTTCCCATATCCCTGCCACAGCTATTGACAATAATAATACATTACAAAGTAAAGTCTATTTTCATCACTTCCTGGTGAAATATAATAATATGAATGTACATGTACATGCAGAAGCACTCAAATTATGGCATGATGCAGATAGCAAGAATCAATTCTGGTAACAACGACAACAAAAAATCAGTAGGCGTCTCATGTTCCTGCCAAGTCTAATTCTGAATTTCTCTACTATGTGCTAATATGAGAGAGCAACCCAGACACCAACTGGGAGAAACTCCAGATTTTCTCTTGGGTATACAAATCGTGACTTCTGCTAGGAAACTGTGATAATACCAATGTTCCAGAAGATTAGAACATGGATTCTTAAGAAACTTAAACTACCACAGGCTCATTGGAGGGGGCCCTTAACAACTAAGAACATTTGTCTCAAAAATATCAAGGGGAAAGTGGGCCATTGTCACAATCCTCCTACAAGGCACTATTGAAAGTCATTTAAAGGTGTTTTCCAGAAATGTAAATAAAAAGGCGAAATCAGGGGTGGTCTGATTTCTATTCTTTATTAATTCAAACACTTAACTCTGCCCCCTCTAATGCATGCAGCTCTACAATCTTGAACCAGCAGGCTATGATGAGAATTCCAACCTGCATACCTAAAAGAAAAGCAATAAATAGCTGGGCAGGGTGGCCTGCTATGTTCCCCAGCAGCACGAAGAAACTTAGCCCATTAGACTCCTGCAGTTACCCCTTTTCCTTCTGCCTCCTGCCATCTTGCCACAGTGTCAGAAAACTTCTGAATAAGGTTCTAAGGAGAAGTCACAGAGGAACTATAAAATAGTTGTAACATGAGAGAAATAGAAGCAGAGGCAAAGGATTTTGGAAAAGAAAAGAAAAAGTAAAGAATACAAATGCCTGGGTGCCTGGGTGGCTCAGGGGGCTAAGCCTCTGTCTTCGGCTTGGGTCATGATCTCAGAGTCCTGGGATCAAGCTCTCTGCTCGGCGGGGAACCTGCTTCCTCCTCTCTCTCTGCCTGCCTCTCTGCCTACTTGTGATCTCTTTCTCTGTCAAATAAATAAATAAAATCTTAAAAAAAAAAAAAAAGAATAAAGATGCCTCCAAATCATATGATCAGTCAGGATTCTAGATTCAACTGCTATTTGTCAAGTGGGAGTTTCTACTTTACAGGTGAGGAGAGAAGAATGATGATGAAGATAGTACTATGTTAACTGCCAATGAAACTGTATTTGGACTATTGTATGCTCAAAATCTATATATTAGGGAGGGTAATCGAGAGAGAAAACAACTAGACATCATGGTATTTGTAAGGGAATGCAGGGATGCAAAGTCAGACATAACTGCCTACTACAAAAATAGGCGTAGTTCATAGTCAATTCAAATATGAATACAGGGTGCCTGGGTGGCTCAGTGGGTTAAGCCACTGCCTTCGGCTCAGGTCATGATCTCAGGGTCCTGGGATCGAGTCCCGCATCGGGCTCTCTGCTCAGCAGGGAGCCTGCTTCCTCCTCTCTCTCTCTCTCTCTGCCTGCCTCTCTGCCTACTTGTGATCTCTCTCTGTCAAATAAATAATAAAATCTTAAAAAAAAAAAGTGAATACAAAGTAGCCAACATTTCATTATTCATTGAAAGAAATGAGTGCATCTCTTTATACTACTTGCTCTTTCCTTTATGCCACTCCTCTGTCCATTTTTCTCTTCCTCTTGGTTTCCCTTTGGTTTATGCACCCATCATTTCCAGATGCCAATGATTTACTCGATTTCTATATTCAGTTTTTTCCCCAATATTTTCTACTTTTTAAATACACACAGAGAATCTAGTGTGTATAATACAGAGGATAAATGGACACAGAGCCTTTGCCTTTAAGTTATACATGCTCTTTTCCCGTAAATCAATTACTCTATTGACTAATAACAATAATCGGTAATGTTCCCAAGGTTGCTTCCCATCCCACTGAGCAGAAGTCAGCCCTCTTTTTTTCTTTTCAGTTACAGGCAAAACAAGAACTAGTCATAACTGCTTGGATCCAAGATGGCATCAGGAGACTGAGGGGAACTCAATCATAGTTGGTTCGACTAGGCCAATAGATCTGACTGCAAAAGAACCCCACATCCGATTATAGGTTGATTATATAATACATGAGCATGGTAGATGACATACCTATCAATGTTATAAAGGTTCTAATAAAAGCCAGACAAGTAAGGAGAGAAAAGTGGTGGCACACCTAGTCTGAGAAGAAAAACTGACTCAGTCAAAGAAAACGTATGTATATCCCTCCCTTTATTAACCCAGATCCATAAGACCCTTCTTGAGATGCACCCCAGTGAAGCTGATTCTTGAATTTAAGAATTAAGCAGAGTTCATGCAAATATGCATGAAATGTATACTTCTGGATGGATTCAACCATTCTCATTAATTCCATTATAATTATAATTTTGGAGTCATATTAGCACAGGTAAATATCTAATGTAAAATTTACATCTTCAGTTGGACATGGTCTTTCCTTTTCAGAGTAACTTACATGGTAAAAAAATTAATAGTTCTATTAGTTTTGTGTATTTGTACATACAAAATGCAAATCTTGAAATGTCATTATTATTTCTATTTTTAGGCCATGGAATAAAACTTGTGCTGTCTACAGTGTAGCGTGGCTTCAGTTTACTGTTTACCTTTGCAACAGTGATCAGAGGAATGACTCTCCAGGAGAGGCAGAGGGCTTCCCTAGAGGTCCCAACCCCTTTCTGGGGAAAGGGAAAAATCAAATACCAACAGTAATCATAATAATTAGTAGCACCATGTCCCTAAAGGATATATATTAGAGTTATTCTACAGAGTCTACATTCTACAGAAGAGAATACCAAGGCACAGAGATGAAATAACTTGCCCATAGTTCATAGTTTGTAGAGTCCAAATTCAAACCTAGGCAGTTTAATCCTAAACCCATGTTCTTAACCAGTATACCATAAGCCTTAGAGTTAAAAAACAAACAAACAAAACAAACAAACAAAAACATAAAATAAACATACTAGGATGAGTCATAAAACTAAATGAGAAGCCACATGAGTAACATAACCAATAAATATAATAAATTCTAAAAGGATCGAGACTGGTAGAGGTTGAAATACTCAGAGAAATCTTTATAAGCCCCTCTCCCCTCACCATTCTGGCATCTTGTGGGGAAGGAAGACTCATGAAGAAAAAGAAGGTGGAAAAAAAAGAGGTAGAAGTTACCCCTTTTTTTTTTGTTTTAATTCTTTCAACACATTGTCTGATATCAGCTCATTGTAGGAATTACCTAGCAGCATTCAATCATCAATCATCTGATAATTCTCTATGCTTTAAGGCATGCTTGGACATCTTCCATATAAAGAACAGAGATTCTGGATCAACAAAAAATTGCCTAAACCCAGTTTAAATTTACCATTTTTTAAATACCATCTAGAAAATCCTACTCCTTCACTATAATAATATGTAGGCAATCTTGTTTTATATAACATCAAGATACAGTAGTGTAGTATGTAAGCCTGACAATTCACAGACCTATACCCTTGGGCTAATAATACATTGTATGTAAATTTTAAAAATTCTAAAAAAAAAAAAAATAGAGTGGTGTTTCATTGTTTTCCAAATTGTTTATACCATACTTTATTTCAACATAGACTTGGCTATTTCTATAACCTACTTTAGTAAGTGCTTTAAAAAAATCTGTAAGAAACAAACAAACACACAAACAAAAAACTCCAAAAACTTAGCAGTGATGTTTTGCAGTGCCTAATATTATAATACTTGCAAAAATTGCCTTGGGTTGAGCATATTAAAGCATTTCAAATTTTTTGTAACTGAACATATAATTAGAAAATAGTGTTTATCATTCCTGGTTTCCAATTACCTAAAGTATTATAGTAAATAAGCTTGTTGAAAAACTTATTATTTCAATTTAACAAAGATAAGCACAAGAAAGAAGTCAATGTTCTCAATGCAGTTATCATTGATCACTGGATAGATTATTGGAGAGGGGAAAATGTGAGGGGATTGTATATGAGATGCTATGGAGGATAGAGTGTTCTCTCCTTATACTACTTTTCTATTGAATTTAAGGCAAAAAATTCTAACAGAGTTAACCTAAAATTATCATAGAGATTTATCTCACAGCTAGAACTTTGCAAAGTCTGGAGCAAAGTGTGTCTCTGTACTTAAATCAAGTTACACCTGGAGAACTGCAGGGGGTTCACTGAATACTTTCTGACCCAAATTCCACAGATATAATCTCAGAGCAGGCTTTTTGGAAACGTCTCAGGCATTTACAGTAACTATGCGGAGTTGTCTATATTCTCTGTGAACAGGTTCAACCAGATTCTAGAAAGGTCTCTGTCTCTGCTTTGGAGTCAATAAATTATATAAAGATTTTTTAAAAGTCTATTCACGGGCGCCTGGGTGGCTCAGTGGGTTAAGCCGCTGCCTTCGGCTCAGGTCATGATCTCGGGGTCCTGGGATCGAGTCCCGCATCGGGCTCTCTGCTCAGCAGGAGCCTGCTTCCTCCTCTCTCTCTCTCTGCCTGCCTCTCTGCCTGCTTGTGATCTCTCTCTGTCAAATAAATTAAAAAAAAAAAAAAAAAAAAAAAAAAAAGTCTATTCACTTCTAAGTCAGTAATACACACATGACTAGGAAGAGTGAATCTTGAAGTAAGAACAGTTCATTTTTGTATTAGAGCCTCTTTGAACAGCTTACCATGTCACTTTCTATATACACAGGGTAGGGTCATTTTCCTTTCTTGCTTTTAAGTTTCATTGATTCATTAGATCCATATTTATTGAGTATCCATCGTGTGTCAAATGCTATGTTTACACCCTGGATATATATTTGTGAATAAGTAACCAGAGATGATAAAAACAAATAGTTAAAAAAACAAACAAGGGGTACCTGGTTGGCTCATCAGGGTAAGTATGTGACTCTTGATCTCAGAGTTATGAGCTCAAGTCCCATGTTGGGCATGGAGCCTACTCTAAAAAAAAAAAAAAAAAAATTAAAGATTTAAAAAAAATGCATAAGTGTAAATCATAGTAGCTGTGATACAGAAGATGAACAGGGTATAAAGGTAGGTAATATCAAGGAAGAAGAACTCCAAGTGACCAGAGGAGGCCTCTTAGAGGGGTTGACATTTAGACTGAGAGCTGACGGATGAAAAGGAAGCAGCCTGGGACAAAATAAAAAAGTTGAGCATAGTGGGCAAAAGAGAGTGGGTTCAGATGGTTTAGTACACTGGCTGCCCATCCAAGTCTTCGACTGAATGGTACGGAATCCGATCTTACTCTATGTATAATAGGACATCACCTCAAAGTTTCATGCAGAAGAATGGTATAATTGGATTGATATTTTCCAAAGATTACTCTGGCTTCTCCAAGGGAGGATCTTTTGGAGAGAGACTTGGAGGGATGCAGGAAGGCCAAGAAGGAAGGTACTGTGGTAGAGTGAGAAACACCAGTAACGGGATTTACAGTGGAAGCAACATAATTTTGAAAAATTGGAGTCATTATATTAGAGGTGGACTGGCTGACAGTTTATACATTGAGAGAGAGGGAAAGATGAATACTGAGTTTGAGTATTAACTTTTCTTCCAAAGTTAAGGAATGATAATAGTACAAATTCAACATGCATAACCTAAGGGAGGAAGAGAGTTGTGTTTTAATTTTGGTTTTGTTTGGATGGAGCAGAAGGGAATCAAGAATTCAGCTTTGGATCTGTCAAATGTGAAATGTCAATGAGCAGCCAATGGAAGATGTCAACTAGACAGCTGCATATTTAGAGCTGAAGATGAAAGGAGAGAAGTGGGTTAGAGATATACATTTGGAAGTCATTGTCACATACATAGTATTTAAAGACTTGGAACAGATGATCACAAAAGAAATGAAAGTTGAGCTTTAGAAGGGAACATAATCTAGGAACCGCCAAACATTTAGGGGGAAGGTTTAAAAGGAGACTGAGAAGATGGTCATAGAAAGAGGAAATCATAGATCTCAAAGCAAGAGATATGAGAGTTTTAGAAAGGATGAACTGTGAATTAATTTGAAGAGTTCAGGTAAAAAGAACCATTGAACACTGACCATGAAAACCTTAGCTTTCCAAATGGATGAGGGCAAAAGTCAAGGCAGATAAATGGAACAGTACATAGCAGTGTTTAGTAAAGCTCTTATAGAATGGACGATTCCAGAGCACATTTATAAGTTGGTAGAGTGGAAGAGGAGGAAAAAACAATTTTACCTGTATCTCTAGATTCTGGAAAAAAAGAAAAAAAAAACAGATTAACAGAGAAAAAAAAATCAACTTTACTAACATCTGCACTGCCCCTATATACATGAGAAACAACCTAGAAAACCAAGTAACTCTCCAAAATGACCCCAGCCACCACCTTCCATACATACATTCCCAGGTGGGGATAAATGAAAGATGTGGTGGGGGAGGCCAATGATGGGCAGTTAACAGGAAAAGTGCTTTAAGAAGGGTATGGTTGTAATGCAGATTTGTGACCAGTGTCTCCTCCATAGATAAGAGTTTCTAGAGATCCGGTCCTACACACACTTACAAATGGAAATTTCTCTTATGAATGAAAATGTCTTTTACAAAAGGGCAACTTTTACTGTTTTCAGAGCTTCTCTTGTGTCTTCATTTTTTTTTTTTTAAGATTTTATTTATTTATTTGTCAGAGAGAGAGAGCACAAGCAGGGGGAGCAGCAGGCAGAGCAGGCAGAGGGAGAAGCAGGCTTCCCGTTGAGCAAGGAGCCCAAAGTGGGACTCGATCCCAGGACCCTGGGATCATGACATGAGCAGAAGGCAGCCGCTTAACCGACCAAGCCACCCAGGCGTCCCTGGTGTCTTCATTTTTAAAAAATAACTAGTTCATGGGGCTCCTGTGTGGCTCAGTCGTTAAGCCTCTGTCTTCAGCTTAGGTCATGATCCCGGGGTCCTGGGATCGAGCCCCACATCGGGCTCCCTGCTCAGTGGGAAGCCTGCTTCTCCCTCTCCCACTCTTCTGCTGTGTTCCCTCTCTTGCTGTATCTCTCTCTGTCAAATAAATAAAATCTTAAAAAAAATAAATAACTAGTTCACAATAATCCTCATGCCAAAGAGGTATATTTTGGGGTGGTGAATTCTCCTCCCTTCAGAGTAAAGAAGTAGTGAGGGACTACAGAATGGGAGAAGTCCTTGAGATCAATGAACTAGCAAGCTAATGGGCTTATGAAAACACAAGCTGCCAAACAACAAATAAAAGTGATCCTTGCATAACTGTTCTAACAAACACAAGACCACATTATTAAAGACTTGAAGTTCAGATTATAAATATCTATTTCTAGGAAAATGTTCGTTCTTCTCAGAAATTAGAGATGTCTTAAACTGCAATATTTCTTAACTCAGTATCTCAGGCACAGTAGTAGAAATCGTGTCATTTGTTTTCAAATGAATACAACAAAGATTTCAGCTAATTTATTATATATCAACTTTACTGTAATCAAAATATTTTATAATTTAAGAATGAATTTTATATTTACTTAAGTCATTTCATACAGTTATAGATAGCCCCAAATATATGCATATTAAAAGAAAACTAAATTAAAACTAAATTAAAACAATTATTAAAAAACTATAATTGAGGAAGCAGTGAGATCTCAGTACAAACTAAAATGTAAGTAGGAGATGGGTAAAATATTAAAATATGGAGATAAGCTATAACATATAATCTTTAATTAAGTCTCATTTCTTGTGTCTTCAACTACTCTTTTTTATTCCTAAAGTGAGCAGTTACTTAAAATACTTTCGCAATTTTAAAAATTTATCTCTGTGGTATGCTAGATACAGAAAATTTTTGTTATATCAGAAATCAGCCTGTGGTACTTGGGTGGCTCAGTGAGTTAAGTATCTGCCTTTGACTAGGGTCATGACCCCACAGTCCTGGGATAGAGACCCCATATCAAGCTCCTTGCTTAGCAGGGACTCTGCTTATCCCATCCCTCTATCTGCTGCTCCCCCTGCTTGTGTGCTCTCTCTCATTCTCTGTCAAATCAGTAAAATTTTTTAAAATATGAAAAAAAAAAAAAAAAGAAATCAGCCTTTGGGTAGAGGGACATGGTTACGAAAGCATCTCATTAAAAGTAAAAATCACATGGACATAGTGATGCGGAAATGTTGGGACTTGGAGCAAATGGTTAATTAAGAATTTTTTAGACAATTTTGGTGCAAAAGAAGTGGTTTCATCAAAGCACTGGGACAGAACCCGTGGGCAGAAAGAGCTGCACAACAGTTGTGAGGGGTGACCGATTATATACTTTCAAGTTGGGAGGGCATTAGGGATAGTGTAATTCCCTTGGGAGTTTGGAAAACAAGGTTTCTGGGAACTTGAGGGGGCTAGTCTTTGGTTAGGAAAAGGTCATTTATTACTGTCTCATAATACCTTAGTCATGACACCCTTCAGATGTGTATCAGTTGGCCATACGCTTAGAGGATGATTGCTAACATGTATCTTGGGGAAGAGGGCAGAGATAAAAGAAGGTTCCAAAGGAATTTTTATAGTTAAAGTACACTTACAGAATACTGGAGGTTAGAATATTGCTAAGCTAAGATTGCCTTTTACCCTTAGCAAAGTATTAACATGAAGCAGCTGAGTTCCTAGAGGAAGGTCATTCTGCTTATTTCAAGGACTTCTCAATAGAATATAAGTAGCAAGGAAATTTTTTTTCTTTTGCTTCTGTTTCCTACATAAATAGATTTTACATTTTAGTTAATTTCAAGGAAGAGAACTTAAAGTTAACTATGCTTTATGATGTCAGATTTTAAAATTTATCTCTGCCCTAAAAATATGATATTTTAATTGGGGAAAACAAACAAACAAAAACATGTTTAAAAAGCAACTACCTCGTTGGGGCACCTGGGGGGCTCAGTTGGTTTTGTGTCTGACTCTTGATTTTTGGCTTAAGTCATAATCTCAGTGTTGGGAGATTGAGCCCCATATTGGGCTCCACACTGGGCACGGATCCTGCTTAGGATGCTCTCTCTCCCTCTCCCTCTGACCTTGACCCCCTCCCCCGCCCTCCCCCTTAAAAAAAAAAAAAAAAAAAAAAAGTCCCCCAAACAACTCTCATCAAAATAACTTGAACAGCAAAGACAACAGTTAAAAGGAGACAACAGGCACAAAATGGAGCCATTTGTGCTAAATACCATATTAGTAACCCAAGACTTAACACCTAACCTAATGGCAGTTTCAACCCCCAAGGAGTATAAACTTCAACCAGTCAGCCTGGAATGACCTGGTCAGCACCAGTAAAATAATCTGCCATATAGACTCTTCCACTCCTCTTTAGAAGGAAGAACTTACCTAAAATGATGCATTCTTTGTTAATAATTTTCTTTTTCTGAACTTTTTCTCACTTTAAAACTTCTTATCTAGACTCCATGGAGGTCCTTTCTATTTGCTAGATGGGATACTTCCCAATTAATCATGATTGTTGAATAAAGCTAATTTGATCTTTGAACTTATGCCGTCAACTTTTTGTTTTTTAACACAATAAAACTATGATTAACAATCAAGAAGAATGTAAAACTAAAAGTATTAATTTTCTTCCAGCTTCTCCACATTTTGCAGATTACCTACAAACACTATATATGGCTTCTAAAAATAAAACTTAATTACTTTAATTGCCCTTACTCATCAAACCTATATTAACATAACCCGTATCACCACTGACTTTTCTTTTAGATGCAAGATCTTTTTCTCTGTTTTTTTTTTCTCTCTAAATAAATAGCAATATATAAATAATTTATAGGTTAAAGAATATAATGGTTTTTGTTCTTGCCAATTAAGATATGGACTATAACAAAGAAAGGAAAGAGATGGTTTCAGAGAGGAAAATAGAGAAATAGAATGATAAGAGATACAGACGGAGAGAGCATGAGAGATCAAATTCAACCATTTTAGAGAAGGAAATTCTCAGCAAAGTATCTTTATTACTGATCAGAACTCAGGAAACTACATTATATTAGACAGCTGAAAAATTATTAAGATTCTCAAATGTTCCTTCATTAGTCTAGACTTGGAGAAATTTTTGAAGCTGGGTCACAACCAAAGTGAGTTGCATCAGAGATTAGAAGCCATACTGCTTATTTACACTCACCCTTCTAAAAATTACTAAATCGGCCTCATCTTTATCAGTTAAGATCATATTACAAAGTTATAGAAAACATCATTTAAAGGTCTTTTTTATTAATTATAAAATTATAGAATTTTAGGCTTTTTGATTCTCATCCTAAATGGTCTATTCCATATAGAGTAGTACCAATAGAAACAGCATGTTTAATGGAACTATGTATGAGCAACAAATTATAGACCAGGGAAGCAGAGATACTGAAGAGCATTCCTTTAGCTGTTCTGTTTGTGCACCTGAGCTGTGTGAAATGCGTGGCCCCAAGAGCCTCCAACTGAGAGCTCCTCTCTAAGGCAGGATTTTGTTTCAGAAGGACTAAGCTGTTTAGCTGGCTACTGGCTAACAAAGCAATGCCACCATTTTCCAAAAACATACTTTTAAAGGTTCACAACATCAATCTATGACCCAGGCAATTTCCCCTTTCCTTAAAATTAACTCTCGATTCGAAACAGAAGTACAACTGAATTCTTACGTACCAAAAACAAAAACATAACGATATATTGTGTCGTAGAAAACTAAAGAAACACAAATAGAGAGATATCTTGGGCTTTCTGACTAACGCATTTCAGTTTTATCAATTGCACTAACTCTCCAATTGCAAACTTCCCTTTGCCCACTTACTGCTGCAGCATACCTTCAGCATTTCTTGTCACTGCTGCTGCCCTGAGGCAGCCTATTTGATTTTGTCCATGCTGTTCAGGGACTGCACACAGCAGCAGTGTCAGACTTGCAGTAAAAATGAGACAAGCCTTTAAATGCTTACTCCAACAACTTGACTGACCTCATCATGCTTCTTCCTACTAAAGCCTGGAAATAGATTCTGCCTGGAAGAAATGTATCTCTTCATCAAAGCTTCTGCCCATAATCTTTGGTTTTTTCATGAGTCTCTCATGGCTTTCAAAGTGATTGTAAACTCACTGCCCATCAGTCCTATCTCAAAGCCGCCTTAAAGGATATACTAGAAACACTTGCAAAATCATCCATTTCTCAGCCCAGCAGCTTCCAAGAAATTTCATGCTTTGTATCTTTTCTTCTTAGTCAGAGCAAACATTTGTATCCTTTATATAATCTGAATTTTGGAAGAACTGAGTTTCCTGGTTCCTTTATTCATTTTCTTCCTTACTATTCTCATTCTTGTTAGGGAGCAATTTTTCTTGGTTATGCTTTCCTTTTAAACTAATGATCACCCAAGGGATAACAATCTGAATCAGTATAACAGTGATTAAGCGCATGGACTCCAGACACAGTCCACCTGATTTGAACTATGGCTCTATAATTTAAAATCTCTATAATCTCATGCAAGTTAATTTAAATTCTCTGGGCTTCCATTCCCTCATCTGTGAAATGACAATAATAATAATGATTGTTGGCCTCAGAGGGTTGCTATAATTAAATATGTAAATATAGTTAAAGCACAGAGGCTTAGAAAAATGTGAGCTATAATAAATTCATGATAATCTCCTTTTAAGTGTTAGATATTATACTGTATTTGCCACACCAGATATGTTCTCAGTGATAATAAATATTAGCATGCACACATTTGGCTTGCCTTAGAAGTACACTGCTCTGAACACTCTAAATTAGAAAAATAGACCCAAATTCTTCAATGAGCCATCTTTTGCCCTCATGAGATGAAGCCATGAATAACAACTGACCTAGACTACATAGGATACCAAAATAATGGTCTTGTGAGCTTTGACCTTGCAGGACTCAGGCAGGATGGAGCCAAGACACTGCAAAGAGCTACAAAAAGAATGAGAAAGGGAAACGGGAGAAGAAAGAGCAGTGAACAAATGAACAAATGTTTTGACCCATCCTTTGCACTCTAGATATGTTTTTTTTATCAGCTACTTGTATTACACTCTTTGTGAAAGATGGATGGAATTGAAGCACGCTTTAAAACACTATATGGAGTAAAAACATAGGAACAGCTGGAGAAGGCTGGACCCATAGAATTCTGGATCCATGGAATGGCCACAACGAAATACAAGCAAACCACAGCAAGTTCCAGACGATTACTACTGTAGCCTTTAAACTGACAGTAGAGAGGGGTAAAGCATTTGAAAGAGAGACACCGACAAAATGGAGACTTAAGATCCTGCAGTGAATCTGCTGAAGAAAGATAAGCTTTGACAATTATGTTTCTACTCTAAAGCAGGACCAAGCTACATTATGTGTCTTTATCAAAATGCTACCTCAAAGAAATTTCCTGCAGAAAACATTCAGTAAAGGGGCCTGCTATAGAATGACTTATGTCCTATTTATTATACAATGTTCAGAAAGAAACTTGGGCACTCTTTATAGAGAAAAAACTCCATAAGGAATATGGTCTAGCTTAGGGAGTCCACATCGCATCTTGGCCATTCACACAGAGACCCTGTGCGAACAATAACAGATGAGTTACACAGCCTCTGCAAGATACCATTAGATGCTAAATCTCAAAATACTTGAGAGACTGCTAGAAAAATTCCAGGGAATGACACTTTGAACTGTCGATTGAAGAAGTCATCATTATAAAATAGAAAAATGAACTCTGAAATACAAAATATGAGAAAGTTAGAATGCCATTTTCTAAGTGGCTTGTGGAGGAGAATCTGGAAAAATGTGAATACATTTATAGTACCTCTGTGCTAAGTATTGTGCTAATAGTATTTGAGAAAGTATATCTTCATTAGGTTAGGAAGTGCCAAGATATATAAGCTATACTCTTTATCATCTGGAGAAAAGAAGATAAAATATGGGCAATTTTGTGGTGTACTAGAAAGTTTTTACAAAAGATGCTAGAATGGAGGGCTTAGACAAATATGGCCCATTCAGACTCAAAGACCTGATAAGAGCAATATATGGCCCAGTGCCAACCAAGGTCTGACAGCCATCAACATCCCCACGATGTCTGAGCATCCTTTCTGGTTTTAATTCAAGGACAGTCAAGAGAACTCAGAGATTACAGAGAACTAGAAAAAAAAAATTAGAAATAGTTGAAGACACAAGGATCATATGCCAGCTCAGAAAAAATACATCTGATAGAAATCTAAGATGGTGGTAGACACTTTGGAACATATGAACAAGAATTTTCAATCCTCAGTTTTATGAGTAGAGGTGATATCATGGATGAGCTATGGGATTCCCCTCAAAAGGATACTCTATCTATTGCTACTAATGCAGTCTGGGGGAGTGTGCAGCACCTATTATTAATTAGTCCATCTCTGGATATAACTGTCCACAATTCCCTAGAAAGACTATTGACATACCTCCCATGGTCTGGATGCACAAAGTTACCAGGGCTGGCTGCAGTGTGGAGCTCTTGAAGTTGCCAGGAGGGAATGAGGAAGTAAAAAAAAAAAAAAAAAAGGTGCATATGGACCCAGCACTTGTAACCAGACTAATGTTGCAATTCCAATGTCTTATAGGTATATACTTATTCTTTATGCCATATGGGAGAGATGGAGTAGCATTTTATCATACTCTCCTTAAATGTGTTTCTTCCAGCTTGCTTAGTTAGACAGAAGTCAAAAGTATCATCAGAGTATTTCTAAATGTCTCAGCCTACAGGCCATCATGAAAACAGCAGAACACAAAGTATCAACTTTTTTGACACTGTACATTTTCAGATACCCAAGGTCCTGACAGGGAAACTATAAGGCAGAAGGAAAGGTTTTCTCATTTTATATAGAATGTGGAATTTTACATAGAACGTGGAATTTTATCAGTGATTATTTTAGGAATATCTGTTTCTCCAAGATGAACTCTTTAAAGGATTACATTAAGAAACTCTTAGGTCAATGGTATTATATTTTACTTCTCAGCTCTATGCTTTTGATCATTCTGGGAGATAAGGCAACAAAAGGAAAATTACCACAAAACTCAATATAATGATCATGGTAGCCATTTGTGGAAAAAGGAAGAATTCTACAAGGTGCCTTCAGAAAGTAACTTTGGAAAGGGCAGAAATTATCATTACATGAAGGATTTCCATATAGTATTTCCACATAAATGCTCTGTGGAAGCAGTTATTGCTGTTTTAGAAATGCCTCCCAGAGCTGTTGAGAGCAATACCTGAAGTCTTTGACACCTAGAAAAAAAAGAAGAGACTGGATATCATTAGGGTACAGTTTTTATAATCCTAAAGAGTCTAATATATTCAAAATGTTATTTAAAAAAAAAAAAATTCTGGCACTTGGAGCGCCTGGGTGGCTCAGTGGGTTAAAGCCTCTGCCTTCGGCTCAGGTCATGACCCCAGGGTCCTGGGATCAAGCCCCGCATCGGGCTCTCTGCTCAGTGTAGAGCCTGCTTCTCTCTCTCTCTCTCTCTCTCTCTCTCTCTCTCTGCCTGCCTCTCTGCCTACTTGTGTTCTCTG